>NC_056730.1:923147996-923174156 GCF_019279795.1 Protopterus annectens
TGCCTAATACTATCTTGGTTATACAGTCTGACCTTGTAATCCTGAGATGCATGCATGACAAATAGTGTACTGTGCATTAATTCTTTGAAATAATACAATCTGGACAGCAAAGGTTAACACATGGCAATGCTGCATAGGACACACTGTGATACATTACACATTAATATTCAGGGTTCAGAGCTTAGTGCAGTATATATTTCATATTTCATTTATATCTTGTTTTACAGCTCCACAATCTACTGTTTTTCTTAACAGCTGGTTCTCAGGACAACCCCATTTAATGCATGCTGTCAAATCCATATTTGCGGTGGATAACCTGTATGCATTCTATTTCTACAACAACATACCAGAGTAAACACAACAATTTTTGGTATTGATCTTTATTACAGTGACATGACACAGTGCATTAGTACTACATATCCTGTAGATCAATATTAGTCGGGCAAACTTTATTTACGGTTAACACAGTTACAGTATACCTACTGGCAGCAATCAATGTACTTCTTCTTAGTTATTTGCACTATATACCGCAAGATAGAGTTGCACTCATCAGCCTGTCAGCACAGCCTTAACAGTCTGTCAGCATGGGCTTTGATGTTGCTAGCCTTCTCTGTTGCAGCTGTAGGGGGGAAAAGCAAACATGCATACCTGTCTATCTCATAATCAGGCTAGACTTTGGTAAAAAAATACTTGATACTGATACTTACTACTGGAGCATTCTGTGCCCAGGCATCTTGGATCCACTGGGCTAAGAGCACCCCTTTTCTCCACTTTAGGTCAGCATAATGGTGCCATACCTCCTCGCCAGTTCGGGGGATGCCAGTAGCACTGGTGAGATCATGTTCCAGACTGTCCCAGGCCTCTGTTTTGTATTGTGAGCCCTGGTACTGGCCCTGCAGCAGTCTCTCATCATGGTTTTCTAAAAGGAGTCCAGTCATGACCCTGGACTCCTGAATGCCCCAGTGCTGCACCCGAAAGCATGCTCCTTCACCAATGCCCAACATAGTACCTGCACAGATCAACTACAACAGGTTCTGGTGTATTCCCACCTCTGTGGTTTAAATAAGGCCATATCCCTGCCCTTTGCTGTCATTTGGCCATTTTGATAATGCTAAGCTCAGCTAAGCAGTGTGCAAATTAGCTAAGCTGAGATGAACAGTGCTTAAAGGGATAAATGCTGAGCACTGCTTACAAGTGTACAAATCCGCTTAGCTGAGCTAACTGCTGCTAGCATTCACATGCTTACACCGGCTAAGCATAGTTGAGCAGTATGTAGCATTCTCAGTTTTCATTTTTGAAAATATCAGGATTGTAGAGTCATTCATCATTACTGACATATTATTAAGTGTATATGATTTACTTTACATGACATCCCCCTATGTGCTTTCATTACATTACCTTGGGGTGTGACTATACTGTATGGGACACTTGTGTATACATGGGTGATTTCACATGTCATATGCACTCACACTTCCGTTTTGGACCTGCTAAACTACCCTGGGTAACAAATATCAATTACTACATAATTTAACATAAAAAATATTTGAACAATGTTTTCCTATGTAAAAATCAAATGCCTGTCTTAGTATTTGAACTGTGAACACCTGTATGCAAAGCTGGGACTCTAACCACTATGCTATCTCATCATTGAGATTTTGGCTATACATTTTTATTTAGCTGCTATGTGATGTTTAAGCAATGCTGAGCAGAGACACCTAATGTGCACACCCGCTCAGCTACACTTAAACATACCTTAGAATGTAATAAAAAAATAAATTAATAAACCCACTTTATTTATATGTATCTTTACTCCTTGTCAGTCACAGTAAGGGAAATTGTAAGGGAACACATAGGGACAGATTTTAAATATTGCTATTACAAACTTAGAAAGTTGTTAGAATAATAAATTTTGCATTAGCATGACTTTTCAGATGGATGTGGAGTCTTAAACTCGAATGTTTGTCATTATTTAATGACTCACATCCTCTGCTATTTGCCAGGTAGAGACAGATATTTGGGGGAACACACCATAAATATTATGCAGCATACCTCTCAATTGTACAGATTTCTGCAGAATGTCCAGATTTCTGCCTTATATTTTATGGTTCATTTCTCATATGTGTGTCTTTTTCTAACAAATCATTGGTAGATTACTCAGGGTGTAAGTCAGGGGATAATGACAGACATTTGAGTTTCAGGCTTCATACCCTTCAGAAAACCAACCAAATGCAAAACCTGTTATTCTATTAGCTTTCCAAGTTTGTATGAGCAATATTAGAACAGTGTCCCTATTTGTGGGCCTTTGAACCCTCATTATTTACGGCTTTGTACAGATTTCTTGCTCTAGGAGGTTGAGAGGCATGTGAGGCAGGCATCTGGACATTCTACAAAAACCTGTACAGTTGAGAGGTATAGCTGTACAGCACTTTGACAATGCAGGGTGTGTGTGACAGTATGTGTCACACACCCCCTGCATTGCTTCTTATTGTAATAGCTGCTTTCAGTGTCTGCAGACACTGAAAGTACTTGCAAAGTGCCGTACAGCACTTTGACAATGCAGGGGGTGTGTGACAGTACCTGTCACACACCCCCTGCATTGCTTCCTATTGCAACAGCTGCTTTCAGTGTCTGCGGACACTGAAAGCACTTGCAAAGTGCTTTGACAATGCAGGGTGTGTGTGACAGAACCTGTCACACACCACCTGAATTAATTTCTTAATCCCCTATCTGTTTCAGTGCCTGCGGATACCATTTTACTATTTTATTTCATTTCAGTGTGTGTGGACACTGAAAAGCACTTGAAAAGTACCATACAGCACTTTCCAAGTGCAGGGGGCATGTTAGATCTGAGTGCACTACTTAAACATGCTCCCTGCAGTCAGAAGTGTTCATGTCCATTTAGCCTTAGTAGTAGCATGCCTTCATGAATATGCAAAGCGCTGTGGTTAAAACTAAGTGGTATGGACATGGTTCACTCTGTGCAGGAATAGCACTATTTCTGCATGGAGTTTATTGAATCCTGGGGTAGGTTTTTTATCTTTGGTACTGTCTTTTCCTGATAAAATACAATTAAAATTACCAGCTAATAAATTTTCCCCTTTTGAATGCTATGATAGATAAAGATTTTTTGCTACCCTAGAACCAGTTCTAGGAATCCAATAGACATTGACAGATGTATAATATGTTTTATTGATTTCAACTACCACCAATCCCAGCATACCATTTTTATTAGAATAAGGATTGATCACTCTGGGCATAACTGAAGACTTCTTCCAAAATATTAAAGTACGTAGTCTTTTTGAATGAAAATGTGAGCCATTATAGAACTGAATAATCTTTTAAATAATTTGTCTAAATCCTTGGTCAACAAGTGTGTTTTGTCTAAAAAAATGTAAGCTGTACTTAATTTTAAGTATTTAATTAAACTACATCTCTTTATATGATTATTAAGACCACTAATATTTAATAAAATACATTTGTAAACTGACATAGTTAAAGACAAACACTTCAGAAAAAAATTTATGGTTAGAATTACGTTCTTACACCCAATTTTAATAAAGTTTGGTATGGACAAGTTCATTAGGCTATCTACTAAAAGATTAATTATAAAAATATTTACACCTCCTAACATGGAATAAAAAAAAATCCTGGTTTGATGATGTCATCATACAGACCAGCCACAACCATCTCCATTGCACTACCCAATCGCAATCTATTGCTGCCACTTCTTAATATAAATTAAATATTTATGTATAATAGATCATAAGGCACACTCTTTTACATGCCTTGTTCTTCTAAAGACCAACATCAATATAAAATAACATTCCTTTTGATATTTAAAATATTATACCATCCGTGTCCATCAAAGTTTACATAAATGTACTAAATGTGAAATCCATGACCTCTGTTATATCGATACTCAACACAAAGTGGAACCTCAGTTTGGAAGAAAATGAGCTAAGAGAAGAGTTGCTTGATTTGAGATGGGTAGGCATATTAAGACTTATGACTTACTTATTAAAACCCAAAAAGTCTGAAGTTTGATAAAACAAATAAACACAGTAATTAAGACTATCCATAGAGATTAATGCGATATAACAGAAGTAAACAGTATATATTACTGTCCAGCTAACTTGATAACTGACATCATTCTGCCTCAAGAACACAGGATAGTGAGGCAAAGGAAGGGGAGGAATCAAATACCATCATGGAACTATCGAATAGAGAAAACTATAAAGCAAATGAGACAAGAAGTGCCACTGTTGGAGTATAGAAGAGGGAACAGATCAGCAAAAATACTTAGAAAGATAGATGTGCTAAAGGCAATGCACAGTATTAGAACAGATCAGGAGGTATCATGCACTATCATAAATGAACTAAAAATCTCAGCACAGGTGGAAAAACTTAGAAGATACACAGATAACTATAATGGAAAAGTACAAAATAAGCAATTTACTGATGACCCCAAAAAGTTTTATAGAGAACTGGGAAACAAGGTAAAAGTAATTGAAAGATCACCAAAAACAGAAGAAATAGATACATTTTGGAGAAGTATCTATGAAGATCCTGTGGAACATAAAGTTTGAAAATATCTGTATAAAATACCATTAATGTTTAATGGTATAATATATAAGGAGTCTTGTCTGTTATAAAGGACAGAAGAAGCTGTTAATCTATCAGACTAATAATCTATAATAAGGCTCTAAATAAACTAAACTATTCCTATTAGATATTCAAACAAACCTACATAAAATACCTGTATAAACATTATAATTCTTGCTTAGAATAAAGACATTAAAACACAAAACCCCAACTAAAAAACACTAATTCATTCATAGTAACCTATTTTTCCTGACATATTTAATAAAATAATAATCTCAAACCTATACTAAACATTTACCAGTAACTTTATATGTAATTAAGTCAGGCTTTTTAAATAATCCAATATGCATGTTTTACTTATTTTGAACTTGAGTGTAAAAGAGGTTGTGAAAATGCAACATTTTCTATAACCAGAGAATGAAATCAATCATTAAAAGAAAAATAAAACTGTTTATTACTTAGATTATCTTCATTGCTGCTTGTTTGAACATTCAGAAGCATATTCTTCCTGTTTCTACAAAGTTGAAATGTCACGGAGTACTTTCTCTTTTGTGATAAATACAAAATGAAGGCTTGTGGCTTTTTTAAACTATATTCTTTAGTTAAAATAAGTCAGTAAAGTGGGAAAATACTAAAACAATTGTTTTTAGTTTGAAATAAGGCTTGGGATCACATAAGACAAGCCTCAGATTGAATAAAAAGCATTAATACAGGTTAAAGACTTCTCATGCTCTAAAACAGAAATTAAAAGTGTAGATAAAAGTAAATTTACATTAAAGCACACTAAAACCCTCCAACCATGCCAATATAGATATTAAATAGAACAGTAACATTTCTAAGCTTCCTACAAAAACAAAGCACATCTCTAAGAATCTGTTATGGCAGCTATAATTCCAAAGACTTCTGTAGATAAGCAAAAAAACAGAGTTATCATAGTAAAAACATCTCATTTAATTAGTAACCATCCTAATATTTATGATAAATATACCTACTTAAATTACGAGAAGGCGAATTATATTAATGTGTTAAAAATATAGTAAATGGCTGGTGCTGAAGCTGAAACAAGTTGTTTCATAATACTCTAATCACTACTACTGAAAAGCTCAATATGATTAAAATAAATAAATAAATAAATAATAATAATTATTATTAAGTAACACATTTAAATAAATGAAAATATCTTACCTTGTGATTTGTGTTACTCCCTAGAGGAAGATTAAAGCAGTATTTTAGAACAAGAAAACAATACAGGCATAAAATAATTTTCTTTAACTTTTATGCTGCTTTTTTTTTTCTTTAGTTGCCATCCATTTCTAGTTGCTTGTCTCTTTCAACTAGTCAAAGACCAGTCCATTTCTTCAGATTTATCCAAAAGTTTATTCTTTTCTGTAAACTCCAAAGCATCTTCAAGTGTGTTAAAGGTTTTTTAGCCTTCAGGAAGAAAAATCATAATTCTTGCTGGGAAAATAAGTTGAGATTTGATGTTCAACTTCTTTAAGCGCTTAATTAAAGGGAGTGTATGATTTTCTTTTAGAAATCAACAAGGAAGAATAGTCATTATCAAATCTGATGTTGTTTCATTTCTATTTTATTGGAGAATCTGACCAAGCTGTCTTAAATACCAGATCTTTGTCCTGACTTGAAAGGAATTTAAAATTACAGATGTAGGAGTGGGTAGATTTTTTTTTTTAGAAAAGAATTTGAAAGAGACCTATGGCCTCTCTGTATGCCAAAAGAAACTTAATATGTTAAATGCAAAATTTTAGGCTACCAGTTGTTTAAAAACTGTATCATGTTGTCTCTTTCTTCCTTCTCTGGTACTCCATACATTCTGATATTATTCCATCTAGATCTGTTTTCCAGATCTTGTAAGTTTTCCAAAAGCAAAGTATTCTGTTTTGGGATAAATTCAACATGGTTTTCATTTTTAGTCAGCTTTCCATCCAAGTCATTGACTGCTTCTTCTATAATTGAAATCTGAACTGATTGTTTCTTAATAACTTCATTTAATAAATTTAGTTGTTTCATGCAGTCTTCTTTTATATTATCCATTTTGCTCTCAGCTTATCAATTTTAACTGAAAGATCCTGGATACTTGTAAGAATAGATTGTAATTCCTTCTTCATCAAACTCTCCTCAGAAGTAACTTTAGAGTGGATCATGTCTAAAGCTGTTTAAAAAAACTTCTAACAGGATAATGAATTAGACAAATCACAAAAACTTTATTTTACTTCCAAATATTATTAAATGATTAGTTTCTATAGACAAAATTAATCATAGAAATGATTTCTCCAATCTGTAGTAAACATATTTCTGTTAGAATAACTGGAGAGAAGCAGAGTAAAATGTTTGTGCTGCTAGCTGTTCACCATCCTGGCCATGCCCCACAAGAGGTAAATGTTCTCATAACTTAGTTCAAGGTAGCATAAGCTGGATAGAGGCCTGCTGTTATCCAGGCCTGTTTGTTTTGTATGTTGAGTTTCATGTGTTTCTGCCAGCCATCATCTGCTGATAGTGTCTTGTCTTCTCTGTCATTGAGAATAGCAGGGTTGCCTGATCTTCTCTAGCATGGATGACTAGTTGAAAGAGCAGGGGCTAGCAGGACTGGGTAGTAATTTGAGCTTCTAGATTCTTCCATGCTTTCTGATATTTAAGCCCTGTGTCTGCAAGGGGCTGTGCTTGTTTTTACCAGGCTGTAGAGTGGTGATTCATCACTGGGACAAAGCAGAAATTCCCTAAGTCTCCAAGAGCAGAATAAGTTATTTCTTACATTTATTTCATTGAATTGTACTTCTTAATGCTTATAATTGCGCTATACAGCTAATTTACTACATTTTGCACTGTTATAAAGCTTTTTTACTGTTTCACTGCATTTGTGTACTGTTTTATACTGTTTTAACTGTATTTTCCATTGCTAGATAGAGTTTCATTACTGTAATTGCATTTTTACTGAATTACTTAACTGTAACCTGCTTTTTCATACTGAAAGTTGTATTTTCTGTCTGTGCTTTTCTGTGCATTTTTTGTGAGGTTTCTGTGTTCTAGTCAGGTAGCATAGGCTGGATAGAGTCCTGTTGTTATCCAGGCCTGGATGTTTTGTTTGTTGAGTTTCCTGTGTTTCTGGCAGCCATTTTCTGCTGATAGTGTCTTGTCATCTCTGTCAGTGAGAATAACAGGGTTGCCTAACCTTCTGTAGCATGAGTGATTGGTTGAAAGAGCAGGGGCTTGCAAGACTGGGTAGTAATTTGAGCTTCTAGATTCCTCCTTGTTTTCTGGTATTTAAACCCTGTGTCTTCAGGGGGCTGCACTTGTTTTTACCAGGCTGTGGAGTGGTTATTCATCACTGGAACAAAACATAAATTCCCTAAGACTCCAAGAGCAGAATAAGTTATTTCTTATATTTATTTAATTGAATTGCACTTCTTAACACTTATAATTGTGCTATACAGCTAATTTACTACATTTTGCTGTTATAAAGCTTTTTTTTCACTCTCTCCCTGCATTTGTGTACTGTTTTATACTGCTTTACCTTCATTTTTCATTGGTAGATAGTGTGTCATTAGTGTAATTGCATTTTTACTCAATCACTTAACTGTAAACTCCTTTTTCATGCTGAGAGTTGTATTTTCTGTTTGTGAGTATTCTATCTGTGCTTTCCTGTGCATTTTTTTTGTGAGGTTTATGTGTTCTAGCCAGGTAACATAGGCTGGATAGAGGCCTGCTGTTATCCAGGCCTGGTTGTTTTGTTTGTTGAGTTTCCTGTGTTTCTGGCAGCCATCTTCTGTTTATAGTGTCTTGTCTTCTCTGTCAGTGAGAATAACAGGGTTGCCTGACCTGCTCTAGCATGAGTGATTGGTTGAAAGAGCAGGGGCTAGCAGGACTGGGCAGTAATTTGAGCTTCTAGATTCTTCCATGTTTTCTGGTATGTAAACTCTGTGTCAGCAGGGGGCTGTGCTTGTTTTTACCAGGCTGTGGAGTGGTGATTCATCACTGGGACAAAGCAGAAATTCCCTAAGACTCCAAGAACAGAATAAGTTATTTTTTTACATTTATTTAATTGAATTGCACTTCTTAATGCTTATAATTGTGCTATACAGCTAATCTACTACATTTTGCACTGTTATATATTTTTTTACTGTTTCACTGCATTTGTGCACTGTTTTATACTGTTTTAACTGTATTTTTCATTGCTAGATAGTGTTTCATTACTGTAATTGCATTTTTACTGAATTACTTAACTGTAAACTGTATTTTCTGTTTGTGAGTAGCTAGTAGCTGTAGTATAGTTCCCCATCCTCTCTCCCAGTTGGTGTCTTGTTGTACTTGCTGGCTTTGCAGTTGCCCGCCTCTACTGTAATTTTGATCTGGGACACTGCTCCCAGTCTAGTGTCATTAGCTCATTCTACCTAATACAGAGAGAACATTTGAGAAGGCCACACCACTTAGTTTCTTAACCTTGAATTGTATTCTGTTCCTACTTTCTCCCTTTCCACTTTATATAAAAAACACTTTACCAAAAAAAGGATGAATGCACTCCTTCGCTCCTCAAAAACTTCCGAGTTAATAACCGGAACACTAGGTTAGAAAAATACACTCTTTATTAGTGAAATTTAAGCTTCCTACGAGCTTTTCATCAGTTTAAAATTCACCAAATTCCTCAGAAACAAAAAAACATAGAACGGAAACAGCGTCACTTGACCTCCACTCGTTTAAATACCTTATGGTGTAATTTGAACAAACGAATTAATGATGTTTAAAATTTAAGAAAACATTGAAAAACATTAAGAAACATTATATAAAATCTTATTAAATAGACACATCAATCATAATAGTTACATGTTCTTATTTCGTAAAATTGCATAAGTATAAAAGGTATGTTGAAATAACAAGGTGAATAAATGAAATAATAAAATAAAAAGCCAACATACATATGCATTAAAGATCCTAATTAATTCTAATGCTGTTCTCAAGTGTTATGAATATAAAAGCCCCCCTATTAGTCCTATGAAGCACTGCAAAAGACACCATTAAAAAGGAAGAAGAAGTATTAAACTAGATAAAAGTGATTAATAAATAAATATTGTTCTCTATCTAATAAGGCTCTTTAATCTCAAAATACAAGAAATGGATAATCTATCATTTAAGCCCGGGTAGTGACAGGCATCCAATCTTAATTGCCAAAATGGTTCACGTCCCTCTAAGATGAGAGAGTCAACTGCCCCCCTGCCATCTGGACAAACATGATCAATGACAGTAAATGAAAAAAGATGGAGGGGATATTCCTTTACATGTTTCGCCAAGGCATTTTCCACTTTCCCTTTTCTAATAGCATATGTGTGTTCATAAATAATATAATTATAAATATAAGTATAATTTTCTATCGGTCTAATTCATTGCTTAGGGTGGACATTCAAGGTGAAAACATGTTGAACATTGGTCTTATGCGAGGTGTTCCACCACATTATAATGCTGTTACGGCTTCCACTGTTAACAACTTGCAGAAGCCATTTAATCTTACTACGTGGCTCAGTCGCACAGTTTCTTTACAGGACAATCAAGGGATTATCACAGAAAATCCAGGTACATCTGAATCATTTGACTTGCCTTCTAAATTAAATATCTTTGACCAGAGCCTAATGAAATTGAGAAAGATAAAGTTGGAAGTGGCTTATTTCAGTGAATGTAAACAAGCCAAAGTGGTCCATAAAGGTCTCAGGTCCTGGCAATACCCTACGGGGTTGGTGGAAGGGTCTGTCTTCCATTCTGACTTGATTCAGTTGTTTGACAGGCATGGATTTGAACTGTTAGATTTGATTCAAGGTCATTACCAACAAGAGGCTGACATTTTGACTAAAGAAATAGCAAAATTGTATGTGGAAATCAGGAATGATTTGAATTTCCACTGTTATTTCTTCGACTATGAGAGGTCATTTAATAGCATTGACCAATATATCAATAAAATCACAGTCAATAAAAAAAAAAAAATTAAAAGGGACATTAAAGCCTATGGGGAAGGTACGGTATACCCTAAACCGCCACCTTCCCAAGGTAATTATTTGGCTTCTGGTGTATGTCATTCGGGGAGAACCAGCAACCCCACCCTAGAAGAGAGGACTAATCCCAGTACCTCTATCAAAGGGGACGATGACATTTTACTATCGGAGGAGGCAATTCGATGGAGTGATCGTTTGGCTCAACAACACCAAGCTACCCATTCCATTCAGGAGATAGAGAAGCCAAATTTTCAGAACTCTGCCTCTCAAAACCCCTCCTACCAGGGTTGGAAGACCAGGAACAGATCCAGGAACAGGAGGAATTAGTCGATTTCCAGGACGAAGAAGCCCAATCCATTGGAAAGACATGTACTATCATTACTAATGCTGATTCAGATTTTAACATTTATAAGTTTTCTGACTTTCATTTTTCCAGTGACTTGGTGGAATTGCTAGCTAAGGGTCTTACTTTTGTCCCTACTAGAAGGGCGGACCTAGCTAAAACCTTACTGGAATTGAAATTATTTGTCAGAAAGCTAAATTTACAACTTTTGCTGGGCCAAAGTGCTAGAGAAATGTGTATTTTTAATATCCCTAGTACTTATAATCCACCTCTATGTCCAGCACTGGAAGTTTTTGAACAGATTTGCAAATTGGACATCCGTCATTTAGTAAGCCAGGCCCCTCCATCCCATGTTTTCACTCCCAACACTAGTAAGGAAGAAAGAGACCTCTTAGAACTCTTATGTCAAGCACCGGTTAGAGTCATGCAACCTGATAAGGGGGGAGGCTTGGTAGTGATGAACCAATGGGATTATATTAGGAGAATGGAGGATATTTTGATTACTGACACTTATAAGGAAATATCCAAGAATGAGTTAAATATAGGCCTTGCTAAAATCACTGGTTATTATAACAACATGTTTATTAACAACACAATAGACCTACATTTATTCAATTATATATCTATACCAGCGCCTAAAATTCCTATAATTTTTGGGTCTCCTAAAATTCACAAGAAGCTTTAAGATCCCCCTATGTGCCCCCTGGTTAGAGCCAGAGGTAGTATAATCTATGCCAGTGCTAAGGTGGTTGACTCTCTCTTAAAGAAATATGTAGCGAGTGAAGTTCAGATTTCAAAGGATTCTTGGTCGTTTCTGTCCAGAGTAAATCAAACCGCTTACAGTGCAGATAGTCTCTTTTTAACATAGATGTTAGGGATTTGTATTCTTCTATTCCCCATAATGTGGCACTGGACTGGATCCCAATTTTGATGAATTCCAAAGGAGCACCAAAAGAGGAGATACAATTGGTCACCGAATTGCTGGATATTATTTTATCCAGCAATTATGTATCCTTCAATAATAAGTACTACCTACAAAAAATAGGGGTACCCATGGGATCTCCATGTGGTGCTAGTGTAGCTAATATGGTGATGGCATTTTGGGAAAGGGAATATGTATTTACATACCCTTTGTTTCAGGAGACGGTTTTGTTGTATACACGCTTCCTGGATGATATCTTTATCCTTTTAAAAGGTGATAGAACTATAGTAGACCAATTATTAAGTCACTTCAACTTTTCTACTGATTTCTTAAAATTTACTTCCAGCGTGGAAAGTGACAAAATCTCCTATTTGGATGTAGATCTTTCAAAAGATAAAAAAAATAATTGTTATATAGCTAGAATCCATTGTAAAGAAACATTATCTAACAATTATCTCCAGTTCAACAGTTGTCACCCCTTTGTTCAAAAGAAGTCTATTATAAAGGGTCAACTGGTGAGAGCTGCGAGAATGTTGACCAGGGATAGTGACTTTGCTAATGAATGTAAATACATGGAGGGTCTTTTCCTAAGGAGAGGCTACCCGGCTGACTTAATTTTGGATTTGGTATGTGAGGTTTACAACAAGCGGGTGTCAGGTTTCTATGTGCCTATATTAAATTCTTCCAATCCCAGTGAGAAACATTGTACACCTAATAAGGCAGCCAAGATAGTTCACCCTTGCAGTTTTGTACTTCCGTATAATGTGGATGTGAAAGGTATCATCTCAGTCATCCATAAAAATTGGAGTTACCTTATGCAGGACGGGTCATGTAGGAATACTGTAAAAAGAACTCCCTAAAATAATATTCAGGAGGGGTAAAAATCTTAAAAAATATCTTAGAGTCTAAGTCTAAACCCACGTTGGTAAGACCAGGTATGCTCAAATGTAACATGTGCCGTTACTGCAAGTATATTACGGTGAGTTCATCTTTTGTCATCAGAGACTTCAGATATAAAATACAAGGCAAGTTTAACTGTTCTAGTTCGGGGGTAGTTTATCTGGCTCGGTGTTCTCACTGTCCAGTTTTCTATGTCGGTAAGACTGATAGAAAATTATACAAGCGTATTTATGAACACACATACACTATTAGAAAAGGGAAGGTGGAAAATGCCTTGGCGAAACATGTAAAGGAATTTCCCCTCCATCTTTTTTCATTTACTGTCATTGATCATGTTTGTCCAGATGGCAGGGGGGCAGTTGACTCTCTCATCTTAGAGGGACGTGAACTATTTTGGCAATTAAGATTGGATGCCTGTCACTTCCCGGGCTTAAATGATAGATTATCCATTTCTTGTATTTTGAGATTAAAGAGCCTTATTAGATAGAGAACAATATTTATTTATTAATCACTTTTATCTAGCTTAATACTTCTTCTTCCTTTTTAATGGTGTCTTTTGCAGTGCTTCATAGGAATAATAGGGGGGCTTTTACATTCATAACACTTGAGAACAGCATTAGAATTAATTAGGATCATTAAGGCATATGTATGTTGGCTTTTTATTTTGTTATTTCATTTATTCACCTTGTTATTTCAACATACCTTTTATACTTATGCAATTTTACGAAATAAGAACATGTAACTATTATGATTAATGTGTCTATTTAATAAGATTTTATATAATGTTTCTTAATGTTTTTCAATGTTTTCTTAAATTTTAAACATCATTAATTTGTTTGTTCAAATGACACCATAAGGTATTTAAATGAGTGGAGGTCAAGTGATGCTGTTTCCGTTCTATGTTTTTTCGTTTCTGAGGAAGTTGGTGAATTTTAAACTGACGAAAAGCTTGTAGGAAGCTTAAATTTCACTAATAAAGAGTGTATTTTTCTAACCTAGTGTTCCGGTTATTAACTCTGATGTTTTTGAGGAGCGAAGGAGTGCAGTCATCCTTTTTTTGGTACAGTGTTTGTGCATGTACTTGTTTGTTAAAAAAACACTTTGCTAGACTCTACCATTGCTAGCATCTCTTTGTGTTCTGACTGAGTGTGCTTCTCAAACAATATGGAAATATAGAGCTGATAAGTATATTTTTGGCACTTTTTAACTGTTCCGAGTTCTGCACTGTCTTAATTTCTGCTTGACTGAATTATTTATATATTTGATGGCATTATTTTCTGATACTCTAAGTGCCTCCATTTTGATTTTTTCCTAATTTACTGCTTTCTGCATATTTTAGTCATTTTTAATTTAATTGCATTTATTTAAACTGCATTTGCTTTATTATTGCTACACACTCAAGTGTGCTAACTTGCACTGCATTTGAATTGTTTTACTGCTGTTTTAGCTGCTTTTCTGTAAAAAAAAATGTTCTAAACTTCTTTCCCACCTTTCCTTTAGCTAGTCTAGTCCAGATACAGATTTGCTGCATCCAGGACTATTTCTAAGCTTCTGAGCCTCCCAAGCCTTTCTGTATTGGAAGGAAGTCTTCTAGCTTATCAGTGGGAGTGGTAAGCACTAGGTAGCCTATCTACCATAAGAGGAGTGGTTTATGGCCCAGAAATTGTAGTTTAGTGGCTCTTTGGGCAGTTTTTCCATCCACTTCAACTTTCTGGTTTAAAAGCCTGCATTTGCACTTATTTCCTGCCTTTCTAGTAACTAGTTTAGTCGTGATACAGATTTGCTGTATCCAGGATTGTATGTAAGCTTCTGATTCCCCCAAGCATTTCTGTGTTGGAGGGAAGCCTTCTAGCTTATCAGTGGGAGTGGTAAGCACTAGGTAGCCTAGCTATCACAAGAGGAGTGGTTTTTGGCTCAGAAATTGTAGTTTATTGAATGTTTGGGCAGTTTTTCCATCCCTTTCAGCTTTCTGGTTTAAAAGCCTGTGTTTGCATGGTTTTGTTCTTGTTTAAGCTCTGCTCAGCGGCGCCGAGCTGAGGTAAACTATTACTGGTGTCAGAAGGACTGCTCTCCAGTTTTTCCCTTAGATCTTGCTAGTTCTTTCTCTCTTGCATTTTAAATAGCCTAACCGCTTTGCACTTCAACAGGTTTTTGTAGCAATTATTATAGCACATCTAAGAGCCATCAGCACTAGTCATTCTTCATGGAAATAGCTCCAGTACTTAGTAGTTATGACCACCCCTCCTGGCATGATTAAAGGGCAGTTCCCTGTGCTTTCTCCTATTAACCTGGTGCACATGGGCATTATGAGGCAGTGTAGCAACTGCCTCATGCACACAGACAACCCTCTCCTCTTACCTTCCAACACTCAGACTTGTGAAATGCACTTATATCACAAAATTGGAAGCTATGCATTCTCCAGCCAAGACCGGTCTAGCTGGTCAAGAGAAGAAGTTCAACACCTGCACCACACCACATGAACACATAGCCCTCCAGAACATGCAATATCACAGCTGTCACATAAAAACACAAACCACACACCCACCTTCGTGGAGGCAATCAATAGAAATGTACCTAAAGAGCAGAGACCTACAAGACAGAAATGCACTCAACCACCACAACACAGCACAAACCACAGGACACACAGCTTACCTCCAAAGTGTGCCCTCAACCTAAGCCTCTAAGATGAAACAACTTGCCCAATGCACTAACCATAGGTGACTCAATAGTGAGGCATGCAGATGTCCAACTCACTAGGTTGAATAAGGAGAAGGTAACAGTCAGCTGTTTATCAGGTGCCAGAATCTGACACATAACACCTGCACTCAGGTCACTCCACAACAAGTACAAGTATGACTCTATCATTGTCCATGTGGGTGTGAATGACCTGAGATGCACCTCTCTAGACTACATGAAAAGAGAAATGGTGGAGCTCTCGGATTATGTGGCCCAGGCAGGTAGGACACTAGCCCTGAGCAGTATCCTACCATTACCCAGAATGATACCACAGTACAAACAAAAAATGATTGACTTCAACAATTGGCTAAGTTTCTGGTGTCATTCTAAGGGGATCCAGTATCTGTCTGCTTGAAATGACATGATTGACATACCCCGATGCTTTGCCAGAGATGGCCTGCATCTGTCACCCCTGGGTTTCTGGGTACTGGCTAAGGCTCTTGCAAACCCTTTAGTGCCTTTTTTAGGCGGTATTCCAAAGACCAAATTACCAACGTAACAGCTATAAATAAATACAATCTGAGGGTCATGCTGCTCAACTCTAGAAATCTAAATCTCAAGATGCACTCACTCGAAGCACTCCTCAAAATGGTGAGCATCAACATTTGTGCTGTAACAGACACCTGGCTTAAAGCAGTAGAAAGCACCCCTGCACTACCAGGCTCTAACTCATTCCACACCTTTTGGCCCAGAAACATGGACCAAAGCTCCAAAGACAGTGGTGTCTCCATATTCACAAAGGATATGCACACCTCCAGACTAGTAGCCCAGCATAATGCATCTGAGATACCTCAGGTACAACTAACATTTGGTAAGAATGCGATCCAGGTCATAGCCTGTTATAGGTCCCCAACCATGTCCCTAGATTCTCGCTCCATGTTCCTAAGCACCCTGGAATCTATCAAGGTCCAACGTAAAACTCTCATACTAGGAGACTTCAACTACCCCACCATCAACTGGGAAAACTACTCAAGCACCAATGCACTGGCCCAATGCTTCCTGGAATTCATCAGTTCCAATGCCCTGGACCAGCTCATTCTTACCCCCACTAGAGGAAGCAATATCCTTGACCTGGTTATTACTAAGATGGGCAACCATTGCTCTACACCAATAGTCAATTCTTCCCTGGTTAGAGCTGACCACAAACTAATCACCATGGAAATCCACATCTCACCCACACCCCCCGCAAAGGTATCCGCCATGAGAAACTTCTCCAAAGCTGACTTTGGACTCCTAAAAACAGAGGTGGCTAACTTCATGACACCCATGCTAATGGAAAATAGATGCATGACTGCCAAATCATACACCAATTTACTCTACGAACATGTACATAAATGCATGGAACTAGCCATACCCAACAGAACTAAGATGCTCTCCTCCAAAAAGAGGAAGCCATTCTGGTGGTCCCCTGCCATTAATAAACTCTACAAAATAAGGAAGAAACTGTTGTAAAAAAAAGGTGAAGTCCCAAGACTGGAAAAATTCCCTTATTAGCCTCAACAAAAAGTTAAGATCCCTCATCAAAACCTCCAAAGCCAGCTATGAAGGCAGCATTCTGGCAGACACTAAAAACAACAACAAAGCCTTCTTTAGTTATATGAAGAATCTCCATGGCAATACCCAGATTTGCTTTGAATTACTGCACAATGGTATCTCCTATACTGAGTCAACAGATATTACCAATATACTGGCTGACAGATTCAGTGCCAACTTTACCCCCCCACCCCAAGGACCAATCTCAATACCGGAAGAATGTCAGGCACCTTGCATTACTGTAGCACAGGTTAAAGCTGTATTGTCTAAGGCCAAGAATACAGCTTTCATGGGAGCCGACAATATCCCTGGCTGCGTTCTGCATGAATTACAAAGTGAACTGGGACCACATCTGTGTGCTCTGTTCACTCACAGCCTCATTTCTGGCTTTGTCCCTACTGAGTGGCGCACGGCTACAATCATCCCTCTCCATAAAGGAAGAGCGACTACAGACCCTGGAAATTATCACCCCATTAGCCTGATGAGTCTGATATGTAAGGCTATGGAGTGCATCATCATGGAACTAATTAACAAGGATATAGGGAATCTCCTAACTCTAGATCCCACGCAATTTGGTTTTGTGAAAGGTAGATCATGCCTGCTCAACTGCTTGACTTCTTTAAGTCAGTCATCAGAGCAGTGGATGAAGGTAAGGCAGTTCATACAGCTGGCATAGATCTGGCCAAGGCCTTTGATACCATTTCTCACTCAGGAATTATTAATAAACTCACCAAACTAGGCATCAACCCCTATACCCTTAGGTGGGTTTCAAATTGGCTCACAGACAGAACACACAGTGTGAAAGTAATGGACTCCCAGTCAGTCTGCTGACCAGTCATGAGTGGAGTCCCACAGGGATTGGTTCTGGGTCCTCTCCTGTTTGGCATCTACTTCTCAGAAGTCCAGGCCAACACAGAGGGACTCTGGCTGACCAAATTCACAGATGACTGCAAGCTGGGAGCCATTATTAACTCCCCAAGTGATGCAGACATTCTACAGAAAGGCCTCACTGAGACCAATGACTGGTGTTGAAACTATGGCATTAAGCTTAATGCCAAAAAATGCATCATCCTCCCTTTTGGGAAAAACTCAGTTCCCATTAATTACCACATCGATGGGAGCCCACTGAACACTGATGGTGTTATAAGAGATCTGGGGACACAGGTTGACAGCAACCTCTCCTTTGACCACCACATTGCCACTGTGGTCTGAAAGTCCTTCTATGTGGCACATCTCATAACCAAAGGTTTTGCATCCAGGAAGAAAGAGGTCATCATTTCTCTCTACTCTTCCCATATTAGACCAATCATAGAGTATAATGCCCCATTTGGCATGTACCTCACTAGAGACCTGTAACAGCTGGAGAGGCCACAAAAGTACCTCACGAAGAGGATCCTAGGCCTTAAACACATGTCCTACTTGGACAGACTCAAAAAACTCTGGCTATTCTCTGTCTCATATCGTCTACTAAGAGGTGATCTCTGCTTGACTTACAAAGCCATGTCTGACCCAGCTCTGTTATAAATGCTACATCTAAAGAGATCCCAATCCCTCCACACCACACACTCCAGAGACCTCACCCTCATTACCACAATCAACAGAACATGCTGGAGGGACAGGTTCATAACCCAGAGACTGTCCATGCTCTGGAATAGACTTCCCATACATGTCAAGCAGAGCACCTTACTAGCCCTCTTCAAGAGTAATCATGATGTGTGGATGGGAAATAGAAAGTTCACCCCGGGGAGCACTCCAGTGGCTCTACTTGATAGAGGCACTGGGAACTAATGACAGGCGGCACAATGCCAGGACACTTCTATGGGCTAGGCTTGTAAAGGCACCAGGGCCATTAGCCTAGTACACACCTATGAACCTGTAAACGTATAAGATGTTTAAAACTAGTTTCTAAGCTTTAACAATGGACTCAGATTCATTTTGATTCTAGAAGTTAATTAAACAGCTTTATGGTATTTAAAAAAGTTGAAGTGCATTCAGTTCATGATATAGTAGACAAGGAACACTATTTTTAATTGTTATATAAAACTTGGTCATACTAAAGACAATTATTAAAACTTTCAATGTTTGGTTTTATGGGTTCTTGAGGCAAACATAGCAACAAAAGTTGCCAAGGGAAAGATTTTATATCAGGAAAAATATTTTGTATTTTCTGGAGTATTGCTACCCACTTCTGCTTAGTGAATTTACAATCCCGTAAAATATGAAGTAAGGTGATTTGGGTTCATTACAAGCTATAGAGGCAGCAGTCATAATTAATTTGTATTTAGCCTTACAAACTTGGGTAAAATAAGCATAATTATTTATCATAAATGGAGTATAGTAACTTTTTTAATGTGTTTTATATATAAGGCAATCATATGTTTCATGTTTTGACTGGTAAATGATGAAAAAGGCTTTTGTTGGCTTACTATGCTCCAAGTTATGTACGCCACTGCTGAGTTAAATACGTGGGAAAATCAGCTTTTATCTGACTGGAATGATGCATACTGACAAAAATATACTGCAGTAGTTGTATTACCTGTAAGTGAATTGAATGTTATTCCTATAATTAATCCGTATCTCATTACACTGTGAATGAGAAGTCTCAGCTATGTAACAAAAGAGGCAGATCTTGTAGCAGATCATGTTAAAAGCATGCTCCTTCCCAATAAATGCTACATTGTTTCAATATTTGTATGTGACATGTCTTTCGGGCACAGCATTTAAGATAAAGCTGTGCCGGCGAAGTTATTAAATGGCCCAAGTTATGGGTATCAGTCTCTTTTACACACTTCCTTGTTTTTAGTAAATAACACCGATGTCACTGTTCACATACAAGCATATGCAAATGTTTTAACTGTTGGATTGAGAAATTCCAGGCACTCTGCTTAAGAAAACTGTAAGGCCTGACACCTACAAGGCCAGGTAGTTAATGATATGGAATCACCTGAGTAAGTATTACGTGTGCAGTCAAACTGTAAGGACTAAGCAATTTAAAAGTTGAGTATTTGTCAGTATGAAATAAATGCATCACCAAGCATGAGAAGATATTGCAACTTACACCTTTCTCTGGATATGACTGTATGCGCTACAGTGTTGTGGGACTGTATTCAGTAAAATTCACATGCTTGATTTAGTGGTCACAGTTCCCAGTAAGTAGACATACTGTCTGCAACCACACAGGCAGAATAAGGAAGAAGTTTGGAGTAAATACTGCAGATAACTACCGTTATCTATCTTTTTTTTCTGTCTGCATTACCGACACGTTTTAAATGTAATTTTTTTGCAGATATTGCAGCTTGAGTAAGTAGGCAGTTACTGTATCTCCCTAGTACACATGTAAACAAATATTAACATACAAAAGTATCCAGATTCATGTACTGCTTGGGATTCAGCATTACAATTATTTTGCGGTTAATGTTAAGAACCAGCCAGCTATTGTATAAACAAATGTGACTTAAATTATTTAGTTTCCAATACAAGTCAATTTGCTTTAAAGCTACAATAACATAATACCACATGAAACAAATGCAAAAAGAAATGCCTGTACAACATCAAGTAATAAACACTTTAAATAAATCACAGATGGCACACTTTTAGAAGTAGGAGCTAATATTTGCTAAATGTTTAGTGGAACACAATCATCTTCAAGTTCTCTTTAATGACTTCAGACAGAGACCTATGTGATGGCTCTCAGTAGGATGTTTCTTAAAAAAGACATTGACAGCTCAAATGCTTTTTCTCTCCACATTTTGACACCAACTGTTCACAGAGATAACCTCATTACCATTGCAGAAGGCAGGGAGCAAGAAGTATATGTAACTATTCATTTGGTCTAGCAGGCAGGGGTAGGATTCAAACTTGACAGTGCTTTAAAAATACATAATATGTCACTATGGAAGTATGGGCACTTCTTCCAGTCATCTATAGCATGCCCTTAGATGGCCACTCATCTGTGTGGCTGTAAATCTATCTATTAATTTTACATATTGCAGTGTACCTATAATGAGGCATACAAAATTACAGGGGTCAAAGATTAATCAGTTACCATGGCAGTGAAGGATTAAATGTTTCACATGTCCAAC
Source organism: Protopterus annectens (assembly GCF_019279795.1). Classification (NCBI taxonomy): domain Eukaryota; kingdom Metazoa; phylum Chordata; order Ceratodontiformes; family Protopteridae; genus Protopterus; species Protopterus annectens. Next base: position 923,169,108 of record NC_056730.1, read on the forward strand.
GGATAACACAAATATCTACATTTTATCTGTTAGTTCTAGTGTTTCTAGTGTGGATGTTAAGAAATTCCTTCTGTGGAGTAGTACAATATTTTGCACTTTTGATAAACTAAGACAAGCCACAGTCTCATTTGTAGAAGCTGATACTCTGTTTTTGTTACCTTCATTGATTCATAGGTTCATAGAAAATTACTAGGCTGACAGCTTAAGGGTCCTTGCAAACTTATCCAATATAACCCGATTTTACCCAATATATGGCCCCTAGGGGCAAGAGGATGGCATGGATTTGTGCCTATGCATGGAGTATCTTACAGACTGCCCCTGTCCATAAGGGATGTAAGCACTACCCCAGTTGTGAATTTGCGATTCCCCATCTGTTTATCCAAACTGCATTTGAAGAGGGCCGGGGAAGGGCTCTGCTTAATGTAAATAGGAATGACAGTAATGTCAGCAGAAGTAATGGCCCACACACGCCTAATGCCATCATGTAAATATAGTCATGTCAGCACTGTCAATGTGACATCTGTGTGGTCAATGGTGAACTGCAATCTTCAGTGCACCTTGCAAACAGGACCATAAGTGACAACATTAAGGGCCACAGTATACAGTTAGGCAAGGCACAGGCAGAGTTATGGGCAGAGGTGCTCGTCTGTAACACTGAAGTTATAAATAAAATCAGTTTACATCTGTGTAACATGATGGTTATACTGGCATCATCACTATGTATTGTAATGCATATACATGGCATGGCCTCATAAGAACCAGACTATGAAGTGTGCATCACAAAGTACATAGTAAAAGCCTGACCACAATGTACATAGAAGTGAAAGAAAACCTAATTACCAATACACCATGGTAACAGCACGACATCAGTGGAACATGTAGATAATACTTACCCCACCCTGATTGGGTTGAACATCAGTGATGATCTCTGTAGCAATCTCCCAGAAGGAGTTGTGCATGGCTTGAAAAAGAATGTGCCCATGAGGTCCTGCATCTTCATCCAGAAGACATTTGGAACTGTATCCCAGATGTGGTCCCTCAGATCATATGGCTGGGATGTTGTAGGTTGTCATCATCACTCAGTTGGAATGATGGCCCCAATGATCCTGGTCTGTCATCATCGTCATTGTGTTATCCTCTGGCAGGTTATCTCCTGTGGATGGGATGACTGTCTCAGGTCCCAGACTCTGTAAAGTAACAGTAACATAAGTCTGTCAATTTGTATTAACAAGCCATAATAGTACCAGATGATTTTACAATGTATGCCAATGCATCGTTTTCAACATGTGTACAGACTAGAATTACCCATTCATGGGATGTGTGAGCATTATCTCATCTGTATTTTGATGTAACAATGTGCAATATATTCAACCGTAATACAATACACATAGGTTCTTAGCTAAGTACTAGGTTAGCTGCCCTTGCAGGTCATTTTAAACCTAACCAGTTTCTCTTCAAGGTGAGAATCAAACCGTATACATTGTGTCTGGGAGGTAAACACCTTAACCATTATGTTGACTTCCAACTTTTTGCTGCTGTGTCAGTTAAATTGTTAAGGACAACATATGCAAGACAGCTGTGTCAGCATCACTGCAGGCATCAAAGTTCAGGAACAGGTCCAACAACATCACTGTCAGATGAAGGAAGATCACACACGATGCTTTGCAGTTGAGAGTGTACGGTTTGTTAACAGCACAGCTGTGTTAGACACACCTGCCACTCCTACCATGCATAGTTGATGTTTAATAGGACAGAACAATGAGACATAATTCAACAATTCAATACATCATCTACAGTGACCCACAACTGCAAATAAAGCAAATCATGAATAGCTCTTGTTTTTCACAGGCCAAAGAATGGTATATTCAGTTGTATCAGAAGTGCATGAGCCATAGTCAGTAAATGTGTTAACCAAAGTATGCAAACATGACTGAACAATGTCAAATGCAGCACATAATTTATATAATGACATGAGACGTGCACACACATCAGTATAATCCCAGATTTCTGATGTTTATTGCACAAGAATAATGACATGCATATCTGAATATTGTCATGCTATACTAAAACTAGCAGTATTGTCCAATATGGATGATTACTACAGTTATAGGCGATGTCAAGTTGTACACATCACTGGCCAGAAACAAGGACATGTGCAGTACTGACAGCCATACAAAGTATGCATAGCTACCCCCCAAATGGAGAACCATGCTGGACTATGGCATAATTGCCTTAAACATCCTGTGGGACTGTAGTAGTAATAATGGGGTAACACAATTATGTTCTTGAATGACAACATGACATACAGCTGCACAACATACACGCACAGGACTGCTACCCAAAGAAGGTAAGTAATACTATTACTTATCTAGGAAGCCAATCTGTGCAGTTTGTGAGAAACATAGAAGGAAAACCAGAATTGCCCAATCCATAGACTGTAACTTGAATGACACACTCCTTCGTATAAGTTGTGGTTTCTATGATACAATAACCAAGGTGTGTGCAACCCTGTAGTAAAATACCAGTAACCAAGAAAGAACTACACATTGTCCAGGTCAAGAGTTGGTTTCATTCATTTATTTAAAGGTTAAGTACTTTCATCCACTCCAGGACTTCATCAGAACTAAATACAATTGCAATTACATAGCTAATATACTGTTTAAAAGTGTGTTATCCAATCACATTACAGCTCTAATAAAGACTCATATTAACTCTTTAACATCCCTCATTTCTAGGAACATAGGTAAAATAAGTAAATTAGAATGCAATACAATAGGTAACAAAGATAATAAAAAGTAGTATTCATAAATCATCATATTTAACACATTTTGAAGATTATAGTTTAGCTGCTCTCATTTTTAATTTTAATACAGTGTTGATGGAAACATGTTCATTTAAACCTTGTTTGTACATTGCATCAAGTCTAAATTGCCAGAGGGGTACCCGCACAACTTGCTAAAAATATTGAGGGACGAAGTGGAAAATAATAGGGAAACTCGATACCAATGGATTCTGGGTAGGCCCAACTTACTGGCAGTATAGACCAGAATAATAACACGACCACAAACAGTTTCCAGAATGTTATGGTCATAAAGTTTAATGAGGGAAATAGGGGTTTAAAAAAAACATTATTATGAGGAACTGGGCTATTTTGAAAACTGACGATGAGCTGTTCCAACATGTAGGTGGAACACCTACATTTGCATACAAAATTGACAGGAATATTAAACAAGTGTTAGAAATGCCCCAGATGCATGTATTTGTAATGTGAGAGGAAACTGGAGCACCTGGAGGAAACTGAGGTGAATGTAGGGAGGACATGCATACTCTGCGCAGAAGCACTCCAGCTGAGAATTAAACCAGGGAACTTGCCTGTGAGGTGCCAACATAAACTGTTGTACCACTGTGCTGTCCGCCACCATACACAATCATATTCTGCAGTACAGCACCCTTATCATTATAAATACAATCAGAGCATTATAAATTTGTGTGTTCTCCATTCCACTGCCTCTGTATGCATAATTACCTCTGCCAAAATATACCATGAGTAGTTAGGAAGCACAAATCATTATTGCACAATATCTGTTTAGTAACTGATAACAGTAGATAAAAGGTGTAGGGATCCAGGGGCTGTTATGAACCTAGACAATCCTCTCCAGCAGTTGCTTGCATAACTCTCAACTGTTCAAATTTTTGCAGAATGTTCAAATTTATTTCTCATATTTTTGGTCTGTTCCTCATAAAATATGTGGTTTTCTGGCATATCACTTAGGATTGAAGTCACTAAATAATGACATGTATTTGTCTTTCAGACTTCATATCCTTCAGAAAATCCACGCTAACACAAATTCTGTTATTCTAGCAACTTTCTAAGTTTATACAAGCAATATTTAAAATTTGTCCTTATTTTTGGGTCTATGTCCCCCATTATTTTAGGATTTGTCCGGATTTCTTGTGCTAAGAGATTGAGAAGTAAAATTGCTCCTGTTCCTATGATAGAGGCCCTTGTGATGGTGGTGGATCTAAACACCAGCCCTGAAGATGCTGGTCTATTTGCAAAGCTCACCAGCATCCAGAACCACACATTGATCAGAGTGAAGCTCCTCTGGTATGCCCATAGCCTTGCATCATGTTGAATGTACATGACTAGCATCTACACGGTTTCATCTTATGTACAGTTCGGTGCTTGGCGGTGCCACAGTCTCATCTTGGTTGACATCTCAATGGAAGTTGATGAATTCAATGACAAGAATGCCTTTTGAGAAATGCTCACTGAGGTACCACTGAGTTCTCAGGTAGCAATGGAATGACCTGTGAATGTATCATTATTACCTTTTAAAAATTGGAGCATTGAGGTTGTTAGAAGTCTGTTGTTTGACATCTGGCATGTGTTTTACATGTCCTTACACTGGTAGCTCTTGGGTATTTGGGCTGAGGACTGTGCACTTACATTGTGTTATTGGTTAATGTGTCAAGATTCGAGAACTTATGCAGATGTTCTTGGAAATGTAACAAAGTAGTATCATCCTACCACAGAATCTCTTAAAGGCACCCCATATGTTAAAACTAACTTGTAACTCTACACATACTATAATTTAAATCATCACTAAACAAAAAGCATATTAAATAAACAGCTTCTGAACAGCATCTGAAAATAAACAGCATCTAAAAATAAATGTCAGAGAAGCTTCCTAACTAAAACAAAAACAAATATTACAATCTAAAATACTGATTGCTATAGAACACAAACTAACTGATAAATGGTATAAATAATGCAAATACATAAAAATCATTATGTCGCCTACAAAGAACAAAATAAGCTTGTACATCTATCATTTCCTGTAGTGGGCTATTAGATAAACAGCAAATTGATCACTTAAATAAAGGTCTAGTTTTTAAAACAGGTCTCAAAGGTACATGTTAGGTACAAAAGTCACCATCCACTTGTAATCTAATAATCCACTAAATTCCTGTTACCTCAGCTAGGTTGTGCTTGTCACATAAGTGATGTCCCCATATTATGTGGTCAATCACTAGAAATTTGAAGTA
>NC_056730.1:923174656-923191048 GCF_019279795.1 Protopterus annectens
CAGGTTCCCTTGGGGTTGTACATGTCATATGTATTGGATTAATTCTGCACAGACTTGCATCCACAAAAGTAAACTCTTCCATATAGTTATTTGTACTTTGCTCTTTGCTCAGATTTCTCATAAACTCATATTGCACTTATCTGGTTCTGCATGATACTGCTGGCTTTTGCTGGTTCTGTGCATGCTTAGTCCAACTGCTGTGGCCAACTTCTGCCTACTTCACACCCACAGATTCAAGAACCACCCATGGATCACTGCATTTGTACTTAACACAACATTCTCCTACCCTTTTGCTTTCATCACAAACCAGCTTTAAAGATATGCCACAATAAAACATACAAATACTGTACCACACAATACCTAAAAATTACCCCTAGTGTAAATTATATGCTCAAAACACACCACAACTAATCTAGTACAGTTCAACTGCTAAAATCCATATCACACCAACAACTTGCATTTTCTGGCTTGTTAAATTTGATTTCTGCATTAGTAACTGTATTTAGAGCACAACCTAGAGCTGTTTACTGAATTTCCTGTTTGCACTTATTTTTAAAATCGTTTTTTTCTCAAAACTTGCATTTTATCTGTATTTGGCCTAGCACTCTTGTGTGGGGTCATTTACTGCACTGTTATAACTTGTTGATACTTGTTAACCTCTGCTATCTCTGAAAAAACAAAAAACAAAAAAAATCTTGCTTTTTTCCCACTTTTCTGAGGATTTAAAAGTTCAATTACAGGCTTGCTGTTCTTGAACTGTTTGTAGAGTTTCTGTGAGGACGCTTTTTTGCTTGGGCTAAAGGAAAGTCTCTCTGTTGATCAGTGGCAGTGAAAAACATTGAGCAGCCTGCCCGCCACCCCTGTGGGAGTGGTTACTGACTTGAAACTGTAGTTTTGTTGGCCATTTTGGGTCCAATTCCAAACTCCTTCATCTTCCTCTCTCTTAAAACCCTCTTTCTTTGCATTTTACGCGTTTTTGAGCATAAGCGCAGCTAACGAACGGGCAGCGCCTAATTGGGTTTAAACTTCAAGCTTCCTGGCTCCCACAAAGTCTGCTCTTCACTTTTTCCCTTAGAACTGCTCTATCTCTCAATTTAAACACCATATTCTCATTCTAAGGCCCTTCACTGGTCCAATTAAGTAATCCTACAAGTTAGCACTATTAAACCATAAGCACTACTTACTCTTATACTGTCTACGATTACCCGTCCTCTATTGGTCCGTCTTAAATTCAGTTTCCCTGTTACTCTAGCATGTCCAGGTCAGTCAATGGTTTCCTCTCCAGTCCAGCTGGTGAATCTGGGGTGAGGCAATGTTACAACTGTCCTCATGTACACAGACAACCCTCGCCACCTCCAAACAGGTTCAAATATATGTGAGAGATGCAACTATTTAGCCAAACTGGAGGCTGAGCTCTCATCTCAAAAATGGTGTAACCAGTCAGGAGGAGAAGGTAACCTCACACAATACAATTCAGTATCACATAGTCCCACCACATCAGCTAACCAAACACATAAATACACAAAAACATACTCGGAGGCCCTAAATAAAAATCTACCTAAGCAACAGAGACCTCCAAAGCAGACATCCAAGCAAATGCTACCTCAAAACAAAACACACACACAACACAACCCACAAAGTCAGTGTGCTAAGTAGCCACAGCCCTTAAGGCTGAATAACACACCTGATACTCTTGTTATAGGTGACTCTGTTGTCAGACACACTGGCGTCCCGCTCACCAGGCTGAATAAAGAAGGTCACGGTGGAAGGAGCTGCCTGTCGGGTGCTAGGATCCGACACATAACGCAAGCACTCAGGTCACTCCAAAGCAAATACAAATATGACTCAGTCATTGTACATGCTGGTGTGAATGACCTGAGATGTACCTCCCTGGACTACATGAAAAGAGACATAGAGGAGCTCTCTGATCATGTATCCCAGGCTGGTATGACCCTGACCTTGAGCAGCATCTTACCCTCACCTAGAATGATGCCACAGTACAAAGCCAAAATGATCGATTTTAACAATTGGCTAAAATTTTAGTGTCATTCTAAGGGGATCCAGTGTCAGTCAGCCTGGGATGACATGCTCGACAAGCCACGTTGCTTCACTAGGGACGGCTTGCACCTGTCACCACTGGGCTTTTGGATATTGGCAAAGGCTGTTGCCACCCCCATAGTGCCTTTTTAGGCAAGGCTCAAAGTCAAACCCACCCATAGACAGCACAAGGAACAAGAAACTAAGGGTAATGCTGCTAAATGCCAGAAGTCTTAACCTCAAGATGCACGCACTCAAAGCTCTCCTCAGTATGGAGAACATCGATATCTGTGCAGTGACAGAAACCTGGTTCAAGCTCAGAGAGCACCCCAGCACTACCAGGCTATACCTCGTATCATGCTTTACGGCCCCAAAACCCGGACCGAACCACAAAAGGAGGGGGAGTTTCCATATTTATCAAGGATATCCACACCTCCAGGTTAGTGGCATTGCACGAAGTATCAGAGACCATCCATGTGCAACTAACAGTGGGCAAGACTGCTTTTCAGTTTATAGCATCCTACAGACCACCCTCTCAAAGTCAGGAATCCCATTCGGCTTTCCTGAAAACATTGGAGAACATGAAGATCTCTCCTAACACCATTATATTGGGCGACTTCAACTACCTAAACATTGACTGGGAGCACTACTCAAGCCCCAGCACCTTAGCCCAAAGATTCCTGGAAATTGTAAACTCAAATGCTATGGAACAACTAGTCACCACTCCCACAAGAGGGACAACATACTAGACCTGATCAGAAATTTACCAACATGGGGACTCTATGCTCCATACCAGAAGTATATCCCTCATTGGTAAGATCAGACCATAGAATTTTTCCTGGATGTCACATCCTCAACCCACCCAGCGAAAACCACAGTGAAAAACTTCTCGTGAACTTCTCACTTCTCAAAACCGAAGTGGAATCCTTCAAGGCCCCAGGGTCAGTGGAAACTACAGCCCAAACTGCCGAATCCTATATAAATGCATTCTATGGACATCTCCAGGAATGCATGGATCATCTATCTCAAACAAGCAAGACCCAATTGTCAAGGCAGGCATCCGGTCTGGTGGACCCCTGCCATAAATAAACTGTACAACAGAAGGAGGAAGCTACTACATGATAGAGCAAAATCCCTAATAGGGAAGGCATCTCTGATCAGTACTAGCAAAAAATTACGATCCCTCATAAAATCCTCCAAGGCCAGCTTCGAGAGAAAAATTGCACAGGAAACCAAAGACAATCATAAGGCTTTTTTCAGTTATGTTAGAAACATGGGATGCAACTCCCAGACTTGTTCTGAGTTGATTCTGAAGGACAAAAAATACACTGAACCCACAGACATCGCCAATATCCTGGCAGACAGGTTCAGTGCAAACTTCCCCTCCCCCAAAGGCAAGTACTATCCCGGCAGAGGGCTGCCTCCCAAACATCTCAGATGCTCAGGTAAAGGCTGCCTCTCCAAAGCAAAAACACTGCTTCCATGGGACCAGATGGCGTCCCAGGTTGCGTCCTACATGAACTACAAGAGGAACTAATCCCTCAAATAAAACAGCTATACAATCTCAGCCTCACTACAGGATATGTGCCCACAGAATGGTGTACAGCAACAGTGGTCCCACTCCACAAAGGTGGAGCCTCTGGACCCTGGAAACTATGGCCCCATAAGCCTGACTAGCTTAGTCTGCAAGGCTATGGAGAGGATCATCATGGAGCTCATAAACAAAGACATTGGGGACCTACAGACACTAGATCCTACCCAGTTCGGCTTTGTGAGGCAGATCCTGCCTTTTGAACCTGGTTGAGAAAACTTCTTTGAAATAGTCACCAAAGCCATAGATGAAGGGAAGGTAGTCCACACAGCCTATCTGGACCTTGCAAAGGCATTTGACACAATACCCCACTCGGGCATCATAGATAGCTATCCAGCTTAAATATAAACCCTATGTCCACAAGATGGGTCGCAAACTGGCTCAAGACAGAACCCACAGAGTGAGTTGCTGGAGCCATGTCAGACTCAAAACCGGTCACAAGTGGCGTCCCACAGGGTTCTGTCCTGGGACCACTCTTGTTCGGTATATACTTTTCCGGTACAGGCAAACGTGGGAGGACTATGGCTCACCAAGTTCGCAGACAACTGCAAACTGGGCCATAATCAACTCCAGCTGACACCAACATCCTTCAAAAAGGTCTCACAGAGACAGATAACTGGTGCCAGCTCCATGGTTTAAAGCTAAATGCCAAAGATGTATAGTCCTACCCTTTGGCAAAAACAATGTGTCGAAAAATTACCAGATAGGCGTAAAGCCATTGAGTACAGAGGAAGTTAATAGGGACCTGGGGACCCAAGTTGATAACAATCTCCTTGAAAACAACATTGCCAAAGTGGTTATAAAGACCTTCTACATAGCCCACCTCATCACGAAGGGTTTCATCTAGATCAAGAGAGGTAATGGGTGCCTTTATTCATCCCTCATCAGGCCCATCATAGAATACAATGCCCTTTTGGGATGTACCTTGCGACCCCTGCAGCAATTAGAAGACCCCAAAAGTATCTCACCAAGAGGATCAAGGGTCTCAAACAGATGCCATATGCTGCTCGGTTAAAAAAACTCCAGCTCTACTCAGTTGCATACTGCCTACTTGAGTGATCTATGCCTGACATACAAAGCTATGTCAAATCCAGAATTACTGGACATGCTCCACCTCAGTAAATCTAAATCCCTTAGAGCCACACGCTCGAGGGACTTGAACCTCAGCACAGAAATATATAGAATTTGCTGGAGGGACAGGTTCATAACCCAGAGGCTCCCTTCGCTCTGGAATAGAATTCCAGTTCATGTGAGGCAGAGCACCTCACTGAATCTCTTCAAGAAGAATCTCGATAAGTGGATGGGGGATCATAGGTTTGTTCCAGGGATTACTCCCGTGTCACTATTAGACAGAGGCACAGTAAACTAAACCTTAAAAAGGGCACAGTATACTCAAATCAAGGGGTGGCGTAAGCCATACAGAATTGGGCTAGGCTTATAATTGCCCCAGGGCAGATAGCCTAGTATGAACCTATGAACCTATGAACTAGCTGTGAAGATTGGGTGAAGATAGGTGAAGGCTGCCAGCCTAGCCAGATAGAATTTTGGAGATAATTCTGTCATCTGTAAATATTAATGTAAACCACAAGCTTGTTGTCTTAAATGGTAAAAATAGTGTTACATGTGGAACTGGAAAAAAAATGTAACAGTGCACTCTATTGACCAAGTAAAGCATGTTGTGACCCTTTGATGTAAACATGTCTCCGGCCGGTCTAGATGAAGGAATTCTTGCTATTGTTTTAAGGTCAGAGGTAATGGCCAGAATTTGCATGTATAAATGTCCTTTATTGCTCTGGTTTCTGCCCGGAGGTGAAGAATATAAATGTAGTTTATGTTAGCCTTGGAAAAATGATGTAATGTAACCCAAGAACGTGTGAAGAATGATGTAATGTGAACCAGGAATTTTATTTTAAAAACAGAGAGAATCAGAGAACATTAAGCATTTTTGTCTTGACCATCCAATTCATCAGCACTGTCTTGCTCTATATGTGAGTTTATCTTAGACTTGTGTTTTCTCTTAGAAATAGCTAGAAACTAGAAAGATTAGACTAAGTGTTTTTTGTGGTGTCAGAACTGTACTACTGAATTATTTTAAGTATTTCTCTGTGATCTCTGAACTCTTGACTAGCAATGTGTAGTAAAAAGTATTGTCTTGTGTTTTGACTATTTTCCGGCCTTTGCGCAGATGTCTTGCTCTAACAGGAGCTAGGTATCTTAGGATGAAACCCATGTCAATGCAAGCGTACCTTGTCCTGTAGGATGCCGACATTTGTGCAGTCACTGACCCCTGCTTTGTAGCTGTGGAGAGCATGCACACTAACCTTGCCAGGTTACCCATCCCATCATATGTTTAGACCTCAAATGGAGGGCTGCAAAGCCACAGGAGGTGGAGTGTTGAACATTATCATACACATACAAACCTCCAGGCTGGCCAAACAGGATGACACATGGGAGACATCTCGAGTAGAGTTAGCAGTTGACAAAACACCTACTCATAGCTAGCTACAGGCCTCCAACCATGACTATGGACACCCACCACACCTATTGGGACTTGCTGGAATCTGTCAGGATTCATTCATCTGCCCTGCTCCTGGGTGACTTCAACTACCCAACCATAGTGTACATGACGTATGCCACCTGAACATGAACACACAGAGATTCCTTGGCTTTGTCAGTATCAATGCATTGGATCAGCTGGTCAACACTCCTAATACAGGTGGAACTATTCTGCACCTGGTCCTAACCAACATGAGTAGCCACTGTAGCACTTCTACAGTGTCATCCTTCTTGGTAAAATCTGACCACATAGTCATTGCTGTTCAGGTCACCATTTCCCCTGCCCTCCCCCTTGTAAGGGTCAAACATAATTAACTTTACACAAATGACTATAAATCTCCTTAGAGTAGGTGGAAGTAGCTTCACAGCCAATGTCCCATCAGTTGGAACTAGCAATTGTGTCCAGGCCCAGACCACAATATTATGTGGGCATCTACATAGCTGTATGGACTTAGCAATACCTGACAGGAAAACATCATCTCCCTCAATGTAGGGTAAACGTCTGTGGTGGACAACAGCAATACACAAATACCATAATAGGTGGAAGTAATTGCTGGACAGGGCCAAGAAGGAACAGCTGCCTTATTGGAAGCAATGTCACCTTGACCTGCACTAGCAAATAAGGTCACAGGTGAATTGCCCTAAGGCTATCTTTGAGTGCAAATTGGACACATCCACCAAGGCCAATTACTAGGCCTTCCACACATGTCTGCAATCCCAGAGGCAACACACAAATCTGCTCTGTAGTGGTGGTCAATAACATCATATACACGTACGGCATAGATATAAGCAACCAGCTGCAGACAGGTGAAGTGTAAACATCACCCCCTGTCCCCTCATTGATACACATGTGGATGCAGGGCACCTGCCCCCCTCCCCTCATCATCAGGAAGTAAGTCCGTAATGCCCTCTCAAAAGCAACACACAGAAATCTCCATAGGTCTGATACCATCCCTGGCTGCATCCTACATGAACACAGGCATGACTTCTCAGATCCATTATGCACTGTAGTAAACCAAAGCCTGAGCACTGGTGTCATCCCATCTGCACAAAGGACAGCCACTGTCATCCCTATACACAAAGGCGGTGTAATCCCCCGACCCAGCCAGTCATATGCACATCAGCCTAACTAGCCTACTCTGCAAGGGCATGGAAGGCAATATCAATGACATTATGAACAGGGACATTGGCAACCGCAAAATGCCTGAGCCCACACAGTGTGGTATTGTCAAAGGGAGATCAGGCCTGCTAAACCTGGTCAACTTCTCTGAAGTGGTCAACAAACACAAGGACAAGGGGAAGATGGTGAACAATGCCTACTTTCACCTAGCCTAATTCTCTCACAATAATCCCCAGATGGCTAGGATACGTACGCCAGGTCTATATCATATGTTCGAAGTTTGAAAACTTCGAACATTAAATAATCAAATTTAAATGTTCAAAGTTTCAAACACTGAACATATGATTAAAAAAAAAAGAAAGGGAACTTACCTGACTGTTGTAAGAAGGGGGACAAAGCCCCCTGCACCCCCTTACACATCCGCTCTTTAAATATACCAACTCTGAGACCGCACTATAATGTGGTAAAGGGAAGATTTCCCTTACTGCACTGTAATGCGGTCTCGGAGTTGGTATATTTAAAGAGTGGGGGGTGGGGGGGGGGTGCAGGGTGCTTGCCCCTGCCTACAACAGTTAGTTTTGGGTTTGTTTTTTTTTTTAATCATATGTTTGATGTTTGAAACTTTGAACATTTAAATTCAATTATTTAATGTTCGAAGTTTTCAAACTTTGAACATATGATACAGACCCACATACGCCTACACAGCTAGCCATCAACCTGTATGTTACCAGATGGGAAGCTAACTGGCTCAATGATAGTACCCAAACAGTCAAAGTAGTAGAACCCACCTCTAGTAGTAGAGTCTTCCAAAGTGGTGTACCCCAAGGATTGGTCTAGGGGCCTCTACTGTATGAGATATACATATCTGAGGTACAGGACAAAAGCAGTGGTCTGTGTCTGACTAGGTTTACAGATGCTTGCAAGATGGCCACTGTCTTACATTCCCCTACTGATGTGAGCATCCCCCAAGAGGCCCTCACCCAATTAATGACTAGTGCAAGAAGCATTGCTCAAACTGAATGCCATGAGATGCATAATTCTCCCTGCTGTGGCAGATGTCATCCACACTAATTCTGATAGTAATAATGTACTGAGCATGCAATCAAATGTGAGGTGACTTGTCCACCATGTGGACACTGTTGTACAGAAGGCTGTCTACATGGCCCACCTCACAAATACGGGTATGTCATCCAGGAACAAGGAGGCCACAACATCCCTGTACCCCACCCTTATCAGACGCATTACCAAGTACAGTGACTCCTTTGGCATGCATCTTGCCAAGTAAATGGAGCAGTTGCAGAGACCACAGAGGTTCCTGACCAGGCAAATCCAGGGTCTGTAACACCTATCCAATACAGGTTGGCTGAAAGCCCTGTCCCTGTACTCAGTCTCATACACACTGATCATAGGTGACCTGTGTCTGGCATACAAGGCCATTTCTAAACCAGCCTTGATGGTGTTTCTGCATATCTATAAGACAAACCCCACTCATGCATCATACATGCAAGACCCCAACCTGGTCTGTGACATGTATAGGACTTGTTGACAGGATAGTGTAGTGTCCCACACAATACACTGTCTGTAAATTACACTCCCTCCCCATGTCTAGCAGAGTACGTGTATAGCCCTCTTGAAGAAGAAGCTGGACAACTGTATGGGAAACAGATGAGACACCCCTGGGATCCCGCGTGTGTCCCAGCTGGATAGGGGAAAGAGGTGCTGGCTTAGAAGGGACATGGGCGAAAGTCTGGGCCAGGCTTATGAGGGCATCAGGGCCAATAGCCTGGTATCATCTTATGAAGCTATGCACCTAGTACTTTACATGTTTCCTGTAGGTATCTCAGACTGTCCTGCAATGTTGTCTGAAATGAATCCCTGTGAGTCTGAACTGTCTAGGTACTGCAGTGATAGTGTATAGTCTTGTCCCTTCATCAGTTATCATCACATATCATTACACCTTGTCATTGTGTGTGGTCTGTATAGCAGTAAGTCAGCTCTTACAGTACGTGCATATGCACTTGGTGGCACTGTATAGTTCATTCCAATAGTACTGGTCTTGGCCACAATTACCATTCTTCTACTAGGCCCATCACACAGTAGGATTTGTCACCCTTTGGTGTGGGTCTGACAGTAGCAGTGATAGAGATTAATTGCGGCAGGCAGAACTACTGTAAAGTCTGCCCTGAAGGCCCCATAGGTGTCACAGCTGTGCCAGACTGTACCAGGAGTGTGCGTGTGTGTGTGAATATATGTGTGTGTGTGTGTGTGTGTGTGTGTGTGTGTGTGTGTAAATATATATCTGCAAACATAATACTGCAGGGCATTAATTTACATCTGTTGTGTTCCCCTCACAGGTGAACACAGGGGTTAGTGCCCCCCCCCTCACAACCTGATGTAAGTGTCTTAGTGGAATCCCATGGTGATGGTGGTCATAGTGAGGCACAGGTGGGGTTGTTGGTGCCTGGAACTGTGCCATTGTTTGGTATCCCTCTTTCACCCACCATGTCCCCGCACACAGTCAGTATGCCCACACATACCCAGTCCCCAGCAGCCACGGATAATGGACAGGTTAAGGGTGGTGGCATGGAATAGGCTAGTGTGTTGAGTATGGTGAGTGTGAGTGTAGACACTAGCCATAGGCAGAGAGCAGGCAAGGACACACACAGGCAGATGGAAAGGGGTGCTCGATAGAGGACTGCTGCCCATCAAACCCCTGTCGCAAGTGCCACGGCAGGTGTCAACACATGCATGTTACGGTCCATCATGGAGGCACAGGTGTGTACTGACTGCAACACCAGACAGATGCTCAGGGACATGAATGCAGGGCTCCCTGCCATGCATGACGACCTTCACGGAATGTGTGATGCCGTATGTCATATTGCAGATGTCATGGATAGACAGTGGGGTGAGACATTGTTACTGCTTGATCATGCAAAGTCTGTGCTTGAGCATGTGGTGGGAGTAGAGCATTGGCTAGGTGAATGTAGGTCAGCAACATGATCAGCTGTGAGCCCATGTGGCCATGTACATTCATAGTCCCATAGTGGCAGTACCAACAGCACTACTGAAGGGAGGGTGCTGTCCACACCACACCAGAGCAGCCCATAGGCACATGGGTCCAGCAGACAGCAGTCACCATCAGGGAGTAGTACTGCACCTGTCCTTGGGCCTGGTGGTGCCAGTGATACTCCTGACAAAATCAGTTACACCATCCTGCTGGGAGATGGTGAATCATACATTCTGCCATGTATGGTCCATGGTTGTCCAACATAGCCCTGTGTCGGGCATCCACATCGCTTGATGGTGTGCAGACACTCACACATCCCTATCACAGGCCAGTTACCACCAGACATGTACAGCTCCTCCACATGGCCCAGTTGAACATCAACTCTCCAGACACACACACACACACACACACACACACACACACACACACACACACACACACACACACACAAAACATGATGTCAACCATATGGCCCAGCTTAGGTCTCTGGCAGTCCAACACCACACCCTGTGCATGTGATAATACATGTGCCACAACCCTGTTATCCATACCATTGATGGACGGACATGCTATATATAGGTCTGATGCATAGGGTGGCTATGGTACAGTATAGCAATGTCATGCTGTGTAAGGTGCTGTCTGCTGGCAGTAGTTATGGGTACACATCGAGGTGTATGTACCTTGTTAGCCATGATGCACTATTGCTGTTAGTACTGCTGACTGACTGTAATGTCATGTACTGTATTCTGGTTGTGTTCCAGGTGTTTGTGTGTCTGCAGGCTGTGGGCCTGCTGACAGTAGCAATGATTAGTAAGGTGGAATGGAAATACAGTGACCTTTTCATAGCCAAGGTACAGCTGTATATGTACATGTTTGCCAGGTGTGTTTACATGCAACAGTGTGTGAGGGGCAATTGTGGCAGAAAGTGTGACCTTGCATACATACCCTTGACACAGCCACTTAGCCTGCATACATGTCACTTGGGTGTTCTGTAGGACCGCAGGCTCACACATACAGAGGAGGTTACTTGAGTACTGGCACTAGTTCCCTCACCAGCTTAGCCATCACTTTCACTGCAACAGATTCAGCTATCAGCACCTGTTGCCCCTGCCATTTCTGTCACATCCACTCGACCATCATCCAGTTGATGAGGGTTTGCCTGGTACTGTGTATGACAGGTTTGGGGTATGTATTCCTGACACAGGTCAGCCTGTGTTAGCAGACACACATGCTGGTGATTGTCATGTTAGACTATCTCATATGCATGTCAGGCCTCTTGTGCTGGTAGTGCACACAGAATCATAGTCCTGTACATGGGGCAGCTGACTAAGGACTGAGCACAACCCCTACCTGCACAGTCTTACAAATGATAGTGCTAGATACATAACACATATAGCACAGCAGTACTGTAGTGTGGCAGTGTCTGCCACTACTATTGAAGTGGGTGCTACCAGCACTAAATGGTCCACAAGGAAACAGCTCCAGTACTTATTATTATTACCCACCCCTACAACCATGTCTAAAGGTCAGTTCCCTGTGTTTTCTTCTATCAACCTTGTGAACTTGGGCATCCTGAGGCAATGTAGCAACTGCCTCATGTACGCTGACAACCCTCTCCTCTTATCTCCCAGCACTCAGACTTGTGAGAGATGCACTTGTATATCCAAATTGGAAGCCACTCACTCTCCAGCCAAGACCAGAATAGCTGGTCAAGAGGAGAAGGTCAGCACTTGCACCACACGACATGGAACACATAGCACTCCAGAACACACACCAACACTGCCTTCACATAAAAACACAAACCACACACCACCTTCATGGAGGCTCTCAATAAAAATCTCCCTTTACAGCAGAGACTTCCAAGGAAGAAATGCACTCAACCACCACAACAGAACACTAATCACAAGGCATATAACTCTCCTAAACAGTGTGCCACTCAACCAAAGCCCCTAAGGCAAAACAACATGCCCAACACACTAGTCATGGGTGACTCAATATAAACAAACTGTACAACTGAAGGAGGAAACTGATGCAAAATAAGTTGAAGTCCCAAGACTGGAAAAATTCCCTTATCAGCCTCAACAAAAAGTTGAGATCCCTCATCAAGTCGTCTAAAGCTAGCTATGAAAACATGATTGAAGCAGATAGTAAAAACAACAACAAGGCCTTCTATAGTTATGTAAAGGATTTCCATGGCAATACCCAGATTTGCTCCGAGCTACTGCACAATGGTACCTCCTATACTGAGCCAACAGATATTGCCAATATACTGTCCGACAGATTCAGTGCCAACTTTGCCCCTCTCCCCCCAAAGGACCAATCACAATACAAGTAGATTGCCAGGCACCCAGTATTACTGCTGCACAGGTTAAAACAGCACTGTCCAAGACTGAGATTACAGCTTCTATGGGACCTGACAATATCCCTGGCTGTGTTCTACATGAACTACAAAGTAAAATGGCACCTCACCTATGTGCCCTGTTCAACCACAGCCGCACCTCAGGCTTTGTCCCTACAAATGGTGCACTGCTACAGTCATCCCTCTCCACAAAAGAGGAGCAATTACAGATCCTGGGAACTATCTCCCCATTAGCCTGATGAGTCTGATATGCTAAGCTATGGAACGCATCATCATGGACCTAATAAACAAGGATATAGGGAATCTCAAAACTCTGGATCCCACACAGTTTGTTTTTGTGAAGGGTAGATCATGCCTGTTCAACCTGGTCGACTTGGTTGATTTCTTTGAGTCAGTCACCACACACACACACACACACACACACACACACACACACACACACACACACACACACACACACAGTTGCCAGTATTGAGGTTAGAACCCCTACCTATCTAGTTATGTATACTACAGTGTTACACAGTTATCACAAGTGCCACGGAGCTTATAGGGTTTAACAGTGCCGCAAGGTATGTCTAAGGTGATTACATCAAGAGTCCTTGTAAAGTATGGCAATGGGAAATGTACTGGGTGGGAAGGGCATCAAACTACATTACCCTGCAAACATACACACTTACAAACACCTTTGCAAACACACACACACACACACACACACACACACACACACACACACACACACACACACACACACACACACACACACACAGACACATTTGCCACAACTGAGTGTAGAACCCCTGCCTTTCTAGTTATCTGTGCTATACTGTTTCTTAGTTATTACACGTGCTATGGGGCTTATAGGTTCGAATGCTGTCCAAAGGTACTTCTAAGGGCAATGACATCAGCAGGACTGCTAAAGTAGGGCACTGGGAAGTGTTGTGAGTGGAAAAGTCCTCAAAATAAATCAGTCTATAAACTTGCACACACACACACACACACACACACACACACACACACACACACACACACACACACACACACATTGGCCAGAACTGGGAATGGAACCCCTGCCTATCTAGTTATTTGTATTATACTGTTACATAGTTATTGCATACACTACAGAGCTTATAGAGCTGGGGCTGTGCAAAGGTACTTCCAAGGGGAATGCCATAAGGAGGACTGCTAAAGCGGGGCACTGGGAAGTGTACTGTGTGGGAATGGCCTAAAACTGTTTCACCTACAAACAAACACACACTCACTCTCTCACACACACTGTGTACCACATGCAACAGATGCAGATATAGCACATATGGGCCACCTACAGCTAGCTGAGGGTAATCCTGTCTGATGGGTGTGTGTAGGGACATTTAAGGTGTACATAGCTGTCTTTATGCAAAGAAAAATATATACAATACAGTAATATAGTCCAATGTGGGTTCCAACATGGCCTGTGATTCTCTAGGTGTTGGAGCATGCCCAGTGTGATCTTCTATAGTGAGAGTGGAACTCCATTCCAGAGATAGGTGTACTCCAGTCTGGGGTTTTGTGTGCTACAGCCATACCTCTCAGAAGTAAACATGACTTTCCTAGGGGTAGTGGGTTTGTTTTAGCAGAAATTTTCTGATATATCTGGAGTCTGACACTGCAATGTATTGTCATTACCTAGTGACAGACATCCTCAGATCATCACAGTGCTTTACCAGAAGAATACAAGATGTATGATGCACAGACCAATATTATGAGCCCGGCTATACACATTCTTGCCCAAAAAGACCAGTTGAGAGGTGTGGCTACAGCCAGTTGACTGATGAAGCTGTGTAAACAGTCCAGCAACTTGGTGATATACTGGCTGGGGATCTCCTGTTTGTGTGGTATCCTTCTTACCTGAGAAATCATATCCTGGTGTGGCCATACCTCTCAACTGTACATTTTTTGGCAGATTGTCCAGGTGTTTACCTAGAAGTTTTGTCCAGTCTACATAAACTTGTGTTTTAATGGCAAGTTAGTTGCATACAATTGAAGACTGATGTTACAAAATAATGACAGAATTGTGTGTTTCAGACTTCATAACCTTGAGACAATTCCTGCTAATCCAAAACCCCTCATCCTACCAACTTTTTCAGTACGTAAGGGCAATATTTACAACACATGCCTATCATTGTGCCTTTCTCCCACTTTTATTTATGATCTTGTCCAGATGTCTTGCTGTCAGAGGTTGGAAGGTATGGGTGTGGGTACAGACTGCATTCCACTGTGCAGACATGTCCATTATATGTGTAAAATATTGCACATAGCATTGTGACTTCCAACAGAGTAATATGGTGAACCACTGACAGACAGTTGTGTATAGGTTGGTGGTTTGCTATGATGTTAGTAGAGTATTGGCCCTGAAGCCCTTATAACCCACGCAGACAAGAGTGTAGCCCATGTTAAGACATGTCAGCACACAGAGCCCCTTTCCAGCAGGGACACAGGTATGATCACAGGACTGTATTCTGTGTTTCCCGTGCACTTATACAGGGAGCACATCACTAGGGGTATTGAGGCACTTGGCTTGCTGTTGATAGGGAGTGTACTTCACAGATAGGGGAGTGTGTGGTACACATATCTGTCACACCAACAAGCCATACTGATATCACAGCTCAAGTTGATACTGCGCCTACAGGTTGATGGAGTGGGCCTTTAGTTCCAGATGTGCAGCAGTCCCATCAAGGCAGGGTCTGGATTGCTTTGTATGCCAGACAGGGGTCACCTCAGCAGAGTTTGTATGGAATGGGGTAGAGGGACAGTGCTACTAGCCTATCTGTGTAGGGTAGGTGTTTGGGGTAAGGTCTTAGTGTTTGCAAGACCCTTGTGTGTGGAGTCTACATGGTCTGTGGTGTGTAGGTTTGTGGAGTTCTCATGTTATTTTGCCTCTGAGGTATCCATTGTTTGGATTTTGTTTTGTTGCAGACCTCAACATACATGGGTGTGTGTTTACAGGTGATGTTTACTGACTCCTTACACTGCATGGCACCTATGTAACTGCACGATCTGTCCTGGTGTGCACATTCTCAGTTTGTCTGGCCAGTGGTTCCCCTTCCCCTTATGTGTGTCTCTTTGTCCTTCTGTAGTCCAGTCACAGGCTTTGGCCACAGTGGCTGCTGTTATGTATTTGCAATTATGATGTGGGCGGTATACATGCTGTTACATCACACACAGGTTTGTGGACTTCACACCTCTCAGTGTACCTATTTTTCAGGTTGTCCGTCATTGCACTACTCCATTTGCTGTGGCCCTTAGACGGTTTGTGTTGCTATATGTTATTATGATGCTACATGTGGGCCTAGCTGTCATACCATCACAGACTGACATCTGCACAGGCCCAAATATGACAGTCAGACAAAGGCCCACACATGGGGACAGGGTGTTAATAATGTTCTGCCAAACATGGACAGTTGGTAGACCGGTTTGGTAATTGCTTGTTTGCTCTTATGGGTTTGATGTCTGCTTTCCCACTGTCTGCCATTGATGTTTTGATATGACTCTTTCTTGTTTTACAAATAGTTGGCAGGCAAATGCAATGTTAGGACAAGCAAAACAGATATACAAGGCATACCTATGCTCCTTCTGTGACAACCTGTGTCAGTCCAGGGATATGGCTCTTGGCCAGTGACATGTTGTCAGTGCTGACACAGAAAGGTGGCAGCCTTTTATGCACAGGCAGTACACTGACCTTAGTA
>NC_056730.1:923191548-923316548 GCF_019279795.1 Protopterus annectens
AAGGACATAATTATGTCCCATTTATATGTAAGAGTTGCATAACATAGTTATTTATGTATGTAAATTCCTAAATGTTACAAGACACACAATAAGCAACTAAACTGCTACAAGACTACGCTTTTATTTAGGCAAAAAGAGTACAGTTCTACCCTTTGTACTGACCATGGGTATGTGTCCACCTGTAACATCTGATGTGTGTCCCGAAGATGTCCCACTTTGGCCATTTGAAAAGGTGGCAAGCCTAACCTGGGGTTATCCCGGGTGTACATGTTGTCCCACTGCTGTGCACACGTTGTCCACAGTCGTTGGTATGCTGCGCGGCTTAGCATTACATAACCAACCTTCACCTCTCTCTGCCTGATGGACAGGTATCTTTACCTACACACACCGTTCACATACTGTACAGATTCGTCATACGTATCGTGCGTTACACAATAGTACATGTCGTGGGTTCGACATACCTTTCCGGCCTTTGGTTCTGCATTCGTCTGTATTTGCTTGGTACTCCTTTTGTATTCCGTCTTTGTTCGGTATGAACATACGGTTTGAATATCCAGGGAGTCTTCCTTATATTCGTCATCACCTGAGGCATGTGGGTTAATCAGGCCAATAGCTGTTCCTCGGTGTGTACTTATGCGCATATCACCGGTGATCCCCCTCCTTTCGTTCGTTACGCGTCGGCACTAGGCCATGGTTCTTTCCTCGTGTGGCCGTTGGTTATTTGCAATACCTTCGTGAGGATGGTATGTATTGTATCATGTTTGTGTGACTGCATCCGCTATGTGTGGTGTCGGGTACATTTCGCTGTGGTGTTAGCCGTGGATTGTGTGTGTTGGGTATGGTATTCTGTTCGACATGTGGGTGTCCGTGTCCTGGCGGCGTCTGTCGATGGCGTTGTGCATTCAGATGTGTAACATAGCTGTTATATACCTGTACACAACGGATGCAAGGATGCATCAGCCGCTGCTAGTGTTTCCCACGAGCTTGTTGTGGGTATGCCGCTGTCATTGACTGCCTGTATGTTTTTGCTATGGTTTTAGCTGTTATCCCTTTGATATGTGCGATGGGGTATATCTGCGCATGTGGGTGACGGTGCGGGGTGTGAGTCTTGCATTTATACATACGGGATATGCTTGTGTGTGTGCTCCATCCCTGCTTGGGAAGCTGCAGGTTACCTGTCTGTTCTTCCGGGAATGTTTGTTTTGTTGATGTCGTGTGCTGTCGGTATCGCCTGCATGTGTGCTTCCTGCACGTATTCCTCCTTCACATGGGTTATATATCTGCGGATGTTCGTCCGTGCCTACTATCCATTGGCATTTTGTCGCTGATAGTTACGGTGAATGTGGTCCTATACTTGGGATGGCCTGTATGCTACCGGTAGCCTCCTATTCGTGTGCCGCTTGCTTACTTCACGGTCGTGTTACACACAGCGGTATTTACGGGACCGTAAGTGTTCATGATCGGTGCCGGGATAGCACATTCGTATTTTCGCCGTACATGCCTGATGCTGTGTAACGTTGCCGACGGACCGTGTTGAGTGTACCTTATGGCCGCCATACATACGGTCATGGTTTGTACATGCGTCCTTTGCATCTCCTGTTGGCTATGGCCCTGTGGTACATTCTGGGACATTTCTGCTTTGCATCGTTTTACGTCGCCACGTGCATAGCCACTGAGGAGATGTCAGTACTACTTTGTGGGTACTGCTGTACATACGCCTATGGTTCCTGTACTGTATGCCTACGCATGTTATTACACTCCGCCTGTGACATGTCATCTACATACACATTTTACAGTGGCACACACATTACACAAACACAGCGGAACACACGACAACCTCACCTCACACATACACATATTGCCACCATGGCTCTCAACCTTCTATTTCCAAAGTGAGGAACACACACATTAGTTATGTGAAACAAATGGGCATAATGTGGAACACATACTAATGGCATAGTGACAACTTCAGCTAAGTAGGTCATAGGTTGATTATAATATGCTGATTTACTTACAGTGAAGAACCTTTAATGACTTACTATGATTAAATTCTATTTACCAGGATGTCATTTATATACATTCCTAACAATGGATGTTTGACAGACATTTTCAATGTGGAACTTTGAGGAACTGTGAGGAACATGAACTGTTTTACACCCCAAATGAGGTACGTTCCTCATAATGTCGTACACTTCACTGGTATGCTTGCCGCATTCGCACCGACGGTTGCACACAGTACCTACGTTGGCCGCCGGCGGCGGCGTGTATCTCCGCACTCATATCCTATGGATATGACACGCACATATCCTGTTAATGTACCGTGGACTGGTGACCATTCCGACACGCGGATATGTATTGATGCAGGTTGACATTTCCATGGCTGGCGTTACCTGCTCTGCCCACCCTCCAGGATGATCGGGTTGTCGGTCACTATGTTTACTATGTGGTGATTTCGCGTCTTACTTATCTGTGAACTTGCATCCCTGGGTTCCATATTACCCTGTTGTACTTTATATCTGTGTATGCGTACATATATTTCTACATGTGTACTGATATCTATTTCCGTATCTGTGTATGCACATGAGTACATATGTGGTCGACTTGCGGCGATAGTGGCAGCATACGGCTACGCCGTGTGCTGTAGAACCGCGTCGGTGAGGTGTTGGCGTTCCATGCTCTGCTGGCTATTGGGTGTGCAGTGTTTGGGCGGTGCCTTTGTTGGAGTCACACATACGTCCGCACATACGGTACACATTACGGGCGGACATGTTTGTGTGGCGTCCATTTTACTGTGTGTGCAGGTCAGGAGGTGTCAGTCCATGGGGCCTACACTGTCAAAGTATGTGCTATCGTTCCCTCTTTGCCAGGGCGTAGGCATATTGGGTACGCCTCTGTCTACCTACTGGGGCTGGCTCAGTGTGTCCATGGCGCTGAACGCCCTGTGCCTGTGCTTGCCCTGGCAGTTGTGGCGGCCTTGGTGGCCCTCCGGCATCATGTCCCTGCAGCAGCTGTTTCCGCAGAATCATATTGTGTAGCATACAACATACTATGAATATGTGGGCAGTTGTGCCTGGAGAGTACTGCAAGGCTATCCAAGCACCGGAACCGTGATTTCAACATCCCGAACACACGCTCTATGATTATTCTTGTTTGTGCGTGTGCCTCATTATGGCGTTCTTGCATGTGTGTGTGTGCATTTCTGATGGGTGTCATCAACCACGGCTCCAGTGCGTAGCCAGCATCCCCCACAAGGTGACCTTGTGTGATGTCCCCCCTGGCGAATACCTGATACAGCTGTGAGGCATGCCAGATATGGGAGTCGTGGTAGCTTCCAGGGCTGCCAGCACACACATCCATGATAATGCCCTGCGCATTGCACACGACCTGGCAATTGATGGAGGGGTATCCCTTGCGGTTTATGTAGCGTCTACCCTGCTCCCCGGGTGGTGACTTAATTTCTATGTGTGTACAGTCTATCGCACCCAGGACCTCCGGGTATTGTGCCACACGGTGGAAGCGGCGCATATTGCTAGCCAAATCCTCCTGAGATGTGGGGAAATTTATGTGCTCATGGGCATGTGGTAACATGGCATCCAGGAACTGGTGTAGTACCCTGGATGCTGATGCCTGTGAGATGCCCATTATGTCCCCGGTTGGCCTTTGAAAGGTACCTGTAGCCAGTATTCGCAGGCTCACACATACCTTTGTGTTCACTGGGATGGGCTCCCCTCTGTTGTCTCTTGTTCTCAGGCGCGGCCGGCACAGCTCCACTATTTGCTGTAACGTGTCCCTGTCCACCCTGTAGCGCTCTACTATCTCCAGGTCTCACAGCCCCTGGTAGGTCACCCTTGGTCTGAACACTCTCCTTCTCCTGTGAGGCCTACGGTAGTTGTCGGCAACACCCTCCGCAACTCCGTCTGTCTCTGCCACATACCTATGCATCACGGCCACGGCGGCACCCAGCATATACATATTAAAAGTTCCCCATCTGTTTACACCCTACGGTGCGGCGTTTGGGAAATCGCGCTGTGTGTTGTGTGCATTCACACTTAATACTGTTGTGCTGTATACCCGGTGATGTCATTGGGTGTGTCTGTGCAGCCGTATCCATGGATTATTTCCGTGGTTTTACGGTTGCAACTGCAACGGTACTGCCTGTAGTGTTACATTACAGTTGCCTGCATTGCCTTGGCCTTGCATCTTACATTACTGCATCCTGCAGGCACATGGCATATGATGCATTTTATCTGCAGCCGCAGTTATGCTACCTCTGTACTTGGCTGTGCTATTTCGGTTCTTTGCTCTTTGCATTTCTACTACATCCCCTACTATCTTTGCATTCATATGCCTCCCCTTTCCCGTTATGCAGGAGTCTGCATGCAGAGTTATCAGCTGCCGGCGTTTGCCCTTCCTGGATTGATTGGTGTTGATTGCTCATTACGGCTCCATTTACACTGCTTCCGCATTTCCTCGTATTCTACGCATTACCTTCCTATATCCGTGGTTGTTGACGGGGAGGCCGTCACATGACTGGTTTAGGGAACGTAGTCATCCTCGTGCACATGCATCTGTGCGCGCATTATGTACTCTCAGCGCATCTATTTCCTCACACGCCAGTCCTGATGCTGTGATGTGCATTGTACAGCCCAGATTTGCTGACCTCCAATATCCTTCCTCCTATAGTGGCACACCCCTCTGCGGTTGACATGTATCTCGTGTAGGCCACTCCTCGGTGTAGTACCGCTCGCTTTGCTCCATCCTTACACCGCCGTTTTTGCGATTCACTATTATCTGCCTCATTTGCATGGAATTGACTACTAATACATGGTTACGGCGCCGAACACCGCCACCACTCCTTGACAACCATTGCGCTGGGGTTGAAGCTTTACATACATACTATGGTGTGTGGTGGCTGTGCAGCTGATGTGTGTTATACTGCTCTTTTAGGACATTGTCATATTATTTCATTGCTTTGAAACTTCTGTGCACATATCCCGGGGTCTGCTGTTCTTTCTACGCGTGCCATTTATGTCATTTTTACATTTTGTGCATATTTTCTTTGGACATTCTCGGTGCCTTTCCACATTGGCATATTGCACCTGTATGATACCTGACTTTGACAGCCTTCCGTTACTCCTCGGTCATGTTTGGGTAAATGTAAACCGTTTTTTTTTGGTTTACATTGCCGTGCCCTTATGCTACGCCTGCGCCACTTCGTGGATCGCTATTTGCCCTCATTTGCATGGTGCAATACCGCACACAGTGTGTTTTGCATACCTATGCCGGGGGCGGAGACGGTCCGGCGCACGCCGGTAGTGCACGTGGAATTCATTCATACCTGAATCGCTCAGCAGCCATATTTGGCATTATAACGCCGACGCTATGCTGGCGCCTGGCACAAGGTTCATGAATCCTGGGGACACGCAGTGACATTATGTTAGGCAAGTGGAGGCACACCTACAAGACCACATATGACCTTTCAGGCTCCAGTTCACACGGTGAAGGCAATACTTCGTCAGACTCACTCAAGCATAAATTTATAAACTTTTCAACAAAACCCACCACATATATTCTCAGGGGTATCTTTCAATCTCAACCACCCTACTAACTCCAAAAAGTAAACTTTATTGCACTGCCCATGCATTCTTAATCCTAACCCCTAATCTATGGAATTCTATTCTTCTGTCAATCCAAGACATCCGAAAGTACTCAGACATCAGACAACAGCTCAAGGAGCACCTCTTTACCCAAGCAAAGTGCAGCTGCACTCACTCAGGTCACATTACATAAACCCTGCAGCTCCCTCACATCCGTTTTATCCCTAGTTCATCCTTTCTTATCACATCTTGTCATCCCCTTACTTTTTTTCCATCACATCTTGTCAGTCCCTTACTTTTTTTCCATCACATCCTGTCAGTCCCTTTTTTCCATCACATCTTGTTATCCCCTTTACATTTTTTCCATCACATCTTGTCAGTCCCTTACTTTTATTCCATCCATGTTTTGACATTGTAAACTGCTTCTTGAACTTGATGTAGCATATTATTGCACCTGTAAATATGTATATGTGCTTAGTATATCCTTCTATATGTAAATATGTTTGTTCATAGGTTCATAGGTTGGTACTAGGCTATTGGCCCTAGGGCCTATACAAGCCTAACCAAACAATTCCCCGGATATTTCTTCTCACAATATTTACTTCCATGGACCCCTGTCTATAGTTAATAGATTTTTCTAAAACTTATGGAAAGGGACACTGTGGGTTTGAAACTTCATATGGATGAAAACTCTCAGGACAAAGTTACTGTCACAAAACTAAAGCTTAACTGGTGAACTGTAATTTAAGTTACACTTCACTCACACACGTTACCATAAAAGAAACCTACACTGCAGCCGCTGCATCTAGCCACAGAGCAGCAAATGCAGCAAGCATGTACAGTTTATGGTTCCTACGATATACGTAAAACACCTTTCCACAGAAAACTAACATCTTTGGGTGGGGGGGAGGCTTTGATGGATTAGTGCAACTTTGGATATTTAGTCTGAGGGAGAGAGCAACTCAGTGTATATTCTGAAGCTTAGGTATGTATTTTAAACTTTTTCACTTCCAATTTAAAAGCTATTGCTAAATACACGAAAGTCAAGCAAACCGAGTTGCATGAGACTAACTGCCGCTATCTGCTCAACAGACATGGAAGGACTGCATTATACTTATTTATACTGACTAAAATAAGACTGTTGGAAGACTGCAGTAGACTGTTGAGTCAAGGTCTTGTTTTGATAACAAAACAATTTTTTTTCTGAAGGAAAACCAGAGCATGCAGTATAAAAGCTTCTCCACAGTCCCTTACTTGTTCTTAGGTTGGGAGGATGGCCTAATGGTTAAGGTGCTTGCCTTACAAACACAAGGTACAGTGTTTGAATCTCACACGGGATAATTGGCTAGGCTTAAAATGGCTCGCAAGGGCAGTTAGCCTAGTACTAATCTATAAACCTATGTGATCCTTTTTACCTGGGCTTTGCCTGCAAATGGTCCATTAAGAGCACTGCACTACCCTGTAAACAAATAAAAATAAATAAACATAGATATCAGATGTGGAAAGGTAAATTCAAAATAAAGACATCTCAATAGTACTGCCAGTTTTATTGGTTAGGAATGCCTTATCAAAATTAGTAACCAGAAAATTTGCTGACAACCGGGCAGAATATTTGAGGTTGCCAGCAATCCTGGCAGTATTACCCATTTATCTGATTATCTGTTAACTTTATAATATTTGAAACTATTTATGAGACTGAGCTTAGTGGCAATCAAAGTGTTGTTGGTAATGGGTACTGAAACTAATAGATATGCTGTACAGTCACTGAGCATTATAAAAAATATCACACATAAACCGGAAACATCTGTGTCCTTCAGTGCTATATCTCTTCCATCCGTGTGTACTTAATGAGGAAATACATTCAGCAATATATTCCTTGCAAAAGTATTTCCGCAGTGTATGTCCCAGAGAGGCACCCTTCTAAAGATGAGCCACTTCTTCTCAGAGGCATCCTTGGTTGAAAGCAATGCATGACACAGAGTAAAATTTAGTTTGGCAGAAATATATTTGAACTCATTGAAAATTTGAATGATGACAATACTTACATTTCTGCAACTATATTGGTTTAGCAGGCAGCAAACTAAAGCACATATATCAGAAAAAAATCTCAGTAAAAAATGCTTACAAATACTGCAGTGAGCCACAATATAAGTAGCCCTTAGGAGGGCTAACCAAAGAAGGGATTGTAATTCTTCTTCTTTTGGGGTTCTCTTTCTTAGAAGGGATACATGGTAGGTACAGACTACTTCTACACAAGTCACAACTTATTCAGCATCTTCAAGAAATAAGAATAGAATTATTTGAAAATGACAACCTGGCAAAAACCAACAGTAACAAGACTGTCTGCCTGCTGGACACAGCATGTTTGTTTGTAAGGAATGTCAAAACATGAAGTCTCTAATGAAGAATGTTTCGTCCAAAGGAAAACATGAAGTATATGCTGACCACAATACACAGGGACAAAAGTAGCAATTTGTAAAAACAGATACAATGGCAGGACAAGGAGCAAGATACTGATTTCCAGTATAGCAGCAAACTGGCTAGAGTAAGATGTGAGTGACCAGGTGCTAAGAAGTTTTGAGCACATCTGAAACATGACAAACTGCTGCTAACTCCGTGTTTATTTCTGCTAGTAATATTGGTAGCTTGGCCAGCCTGATGGAGTGAGATTACTCAAGACTGGAAAACAATAGTGTTGTTGAATAAATACTTAATTTTTGCTTTTACAAAGGAAAGTAATAGGTGGGTGCCTTGCTGGGAGGGATGTAGATCAGAGCAGGGTGACCACTAATAAATAGCAGGATAGAGAGGAAGAGACAGAAGGAGGGAGGGAGGTTGAGAGGCAACTGGCTGCTCTAAAACAGGAACAATTACAGGCAGTATGTGGGTTACCTCCTTGGGTCCTTCAGTGTTTGGCCAGCATGCTGAAGGAGCTCCTACTGGAAGTTTTGAACAGATCACTAGCCTCTGAGGAACTGTTTGATGCCTTGAACACAGCAGATGGGGCAGCACTGTAAAAAGTGAAAAGCAGAAAAAATTCAGTGAAGTACAGGCTTGTTAGCCTATAAGAATTGGCACAGAGAGCCATAGATGGAATTAGATGGAAGGATTGTTTGTTTTCCTAGAGAAAATATGCTTCAAGGCAACAGCCAACATGGGTGAATAGCCAGAAGAAGCTGTCATTCAAATGAAATCTGATTTCATGACTGGGTGTAGAACAGGCTTGACTAGAGAACGCCAGTAGAATTGATCTACGTGCATTTTGCCAAAATCTTCAGTTTGGTCTCACACAGGTGGCTGCCAGGAAATCTGTGTGGGTTAGGATCAATACTAAAGATCAGGGTTTGGTCCATGGCTGAATGGTAGGTCACAGAAAGTTATGATGAGAAAAAAACCCACCTGGAATAATGAAAGTGACTGCTAAGTACCAAACTGACCTACACAAGTTCAGCTTAGAGTTCCCTGATAAGTGCTTATTCCTGACATCATTATCTAAGTGAGGTGTATACCTGAATATGCAGAAATAAGCCACGAAAAGTTTTAGTAAGAGATGTCAATGTTTGCAATATAACCTTGTATATATTTAAAAGATGGAGTTATGCAAACCTTACAATGCGACAAACTGAAAAAAACATGCAAATTTCATTTCTGAATGTGATGAACATGTGACTTTTCTCCAGGGTAGAAAATAAGATTTATTTTGAAATGGCATTATATCATCGCACTACATCATCCATTATAATGGACGTTTTTTATCTCTCAAACTACGTTAACAATTAAAATATATACACTGAAAGGGCAAAATGGTCCTCACATCATCACAGATTTTGTTGAAATTCCTTAAACCTGAAATCATGCTTTGACTCCTGCATAATCCTGAGAGCAAAAACATAACTCTCTGAAACTCTGAACATTTTACTAAGGAATTTCAAACAGGATGTTTGAGAAATTCCCTGGTGTATGTGAATGCATATATATATATATATATATATATATATATATATATATATATATATACACACACACACACACACACACACACACACACACACACACACACACACACACACACACACACACGCACACACACATATACACACTCACACACATCAGATACCAGCCTGTACATGCCTTGCCTTTCAGTGTTGCAATCTTGCAATCTTCAAAGCTTCATATATTCAGTTTATATAAACAGGTGGAGAATTACTTTTGCTTATGGCTGGAAATGCAGTATATAGTTTAAAACCAGTTATTTGTTGTGATTGCACTATACTAGAACTAGCAGTGTTTAATATATTTCAACTTAAGTGACATTTCTGACACCAGAAGTATGCCACTACAAAAATACAGGTACTGACAAGGACAAAAATGGTCTACACAGTTTCATCATAAAATTATTTTTTAAACGCCTTAAAGAGAAATCACAATCTTGCATACCTTATAATTCCATGAAGATTTGACTAAGAAATGTCAAACAGTTTTTTTAAGAAATTATCTTGCTTATGCATGTAAAAAATGCAGAACTGCATTGACCTTATGCTATAGCTGTTAGGAAAGCTCCATAGCATTTGTTTTATGAAAAAGTTAAGTATATGAGTTCCTTTCAAGATAAAAAATGTATATGTTTAGACCATATATGTATCCAGCTGGCACTGTAACAGAATGAAAAATCATATATCATTAACTATAAAAGTGCAGTTTGTTGTTACTAGAAATATTCTACTACAAAAATGTCAGTATTGCAGGGGCAAACTGGCCCACAGTACATAATATTGCTAGTGATCTGTTGTACATGCCTCTGTGTGCACTTTCATTTGGGGTAGAAGCCGCCTTGCATTCACACAAACAACAAGTAAATGAAATATATTTTGTAGGACCAATTCTGCGTATTTATTAAGTACAATTGTGTAATGATGTGTTGTGAAAATGCACAACAAAATGGCAATAAGAAGAGCTTGTTTGTGTAAGGGCATCTCTAATCACAAAAGCAGAAAAAAAAATAAAAGTTCGAAAAATAGCTGATGGAAGACAACTTGATGATGACCAAGACAGCAGATTAGATGGTCAGATAAGTAAAAATTTGACAAGATATTGTCTAAATCAAATGTTCACAAAGATTTTCAGAAGTATCTGTATCATATGATGACTTATACATTGGAATTTTTGTGGCCCAAAATCTAGCAATCAAGGCAACATACTAAGAGTTTTGAGTATGAGTACATTGTTTTTTTTTACTTATCTGTTATTTTATTTGTTTATTAATCAGGTAGGTTGGCTGAAATAAATTCTGACTGAAACAAATATTAAAACTGAAACAGTTTTAAGTGGTTTTGGTAAAAAATTACAAGTGATCATGTTATGGTACTAAAGAGTAATTTTTGCAATCAATGTCATGTTAAGGGTAAATGCTATAACATAAGGGAGTAGATTTTGTGAACAGACGGACTGTATAAATATTTCAAGATATTTGTGGCAAAAGGAACAATTACTGTTTATCTGTGCTGAAAAACAAGTTGACAGCCCAATTTATGAATAATGCTTTCATGCTGGTTTGGGTAAGATACAAAGATCCTAAATTCATGGTTTTGCACACAAATACAATTTTAAAATGGTTGTGTATATCAGATATGTTAATGCTTTTAATGGCACTATGTATGTGAACATACAGTATATTGAAAGAATTGAACTGCATTAGATAGAAAATGACATTGGATATGACAAAAGCATTCTAGCATTGTTGGAATTAATAGTGTCAAATCATACAGAATGTTGTGCAGTTTGGTAGCACAAGTTAAACCATTTGAACAAGCATTCAACAATATTGTGAAGACTTTACAGAAATATTTCAACCAGAAAATATTGTGAACTACAGTCTGTTTTACATTCTGCAAGAGGAATCAAATGAATCATGAAAACATTTTGGAGTGCATAGCAGAGCTGCATCCACTAGCAAAGTATTGCCCAATGGACAGAAGTTGCCAGTTGCACTCAGGAAAGGTCTCTATGTGGCATATAGTGGGTAAACATATAAAAGGTTACTTTCAAATGAAAATATGACACTGGATGAAACATTAGATATGTTGCTATCCATTTAAATACCAGATAGACACATCCTAATGACACCAACACGCAACTGACTCTACTGCTAACAGAATGTATTGTAACTTTTCGTGTGTGTGTGTGTGTGTGTGTGTGTGTGTGTGTGTGTGTGTGTGTGTGTGTGTGTATGTGTGTGTAAAAGACATCATTTTCATCAAGATTTTTCTCAGCATAATGGACTGATTTTTATACTGGCATGTTTCTCGCATTTAGTAAGAAACAATGGAACTGCCATTCCAAGGAGTTACTTAAATAACCTTGGCGACAAGGAAGAATGGCAAAGAGCATATAGAGAGCTTGCAAAGTGCCTTATGTAGGCTGAATATATATGTGGTGAGAGTAGAAAGGATCAGAGTGGGATTTTCTTAAACATTTAATGTCATACTATGGTAATGTGATTGCCTGGAATAAACTACACAAGTCTCATAATACATTGAAGACTATGCTAAAGGTATCTGGACCTCAGAAGCTGTTGCATTTGAAAGCATTTATAGAATTGGCAAGCCTTTACTAAATTAATCTATAGAATCTCTCTGTGGTATTACAACCAAAGTACATTGCTGTGGAATGGGTCTTGATGGAAAGGCATGAAGGACTGTGAACATTCTTTTAAGCTAAAGAAACAAATGATCACTTCAGATTAAGTCCTGACCTATGTTGATCCATCTTTACCTTTTGGCAGGTATGTTATGCCTCATCTTATGGTATCAGTATTGTCTTCCAGAATTGTACAAAGTGACCTACCACACTCATTTCAAAGTCAGTGACTAAAAGTTATTGTATAGTCACTTAGACACAAAATTCCTAGCATGGTCTGGTGAATAAAGAGATTCCACTAATATATATTAAATAAGAGACTTATACTGATTATGGATTACCAGACACCCTTAGCCATAGCCAAAGTCAGCATAAAAAAGAGTACATACATGATGACTGTGGACTGTTTATAACATTGGGTTGTTACTCCTAGAAGAACACTCATGACACTGCATATAAGGAAACTGAAGAACATTATAATGGGTCTATATCACTTAATCAGTTAAGTGAATACATTTTCATTGATCCCTTTTAATTGAACTTCCTATTTGCTAAAGACTGTAATTGTTGAAGTTGATTTTATCAAATTATTTTTGTTGACCAACAATATCCGCAGTAGTAAGTTCCACCTAAACCCACCAGCATCCAACATTCTGTGGTAGTTAATTAATATTCATACTGATGGCAGCATGAATATTCATGGTCTACTCCTAGTTTACCCTTTTCATCAATGTAGTGGAGTCTCGGAATTGGTATATTTAATTTGCAGGAGGGAGGTGCATGGTGCAGAGGGAATACCCCCCTGCAAAATTGAAGGAGAAATAGTTTTTGCAATTTCTAACTTAATTACTGAGGCTACACCCACTTCCGAGCAGTCTGGTTTGCCAGGTTGTATAGTAATACAATCTGTAAAAAATATTACAATTAAAAGTAGTAGTAGTGCTTGTTTTTATTTTTATTTGAGTAATTTCTTTAAAAGCTATTACATTTTAAATATTAAAATGATGTTAAAACTTTGTAAGTAGTCCTGTTTTCTGGAGTTGTTCACTAACGTCACAGCTGAAGTTTGTTAGGTGGCGAACTAAAATATTTCTATGTAATTTCATTCGATAATGTTAAGTCTTCGACAAATAGGACATTTGATTGAAAGGGTTTGATGAAAAGGTATTCGCTTAAATGATAGTTAGATTAAGTGATATAGACCCCTTTATAATACCTATTGACTTTTGTTACTGTCATTAAGAAAAGTCTCAGGAAATGGCATCCTTGCATCATGGTTAATGGCATTCTGTGCCACTGGAACATTTTTATGATAACTCCATAAATCCTTTCATAGGCTCAGTGTTCCCAGTTTTCAGTGAATGGATATTTAAAGTAGTCTGACGTCATCTTTATGGAGGTAGTGATGTCTGAAATGATAGTATCTATACGAAGGGAAATACTTAGAAGAAATAATATACCCAAGAACAAATATTTGATGGTAATGAAACACTTGTTGCAAGGGAAAACATGTATGATACCAAAAACAGTCAAACATTTATTTCTCTACTGCTTCTGTTAGCCATAATGGGACTGATTTGACAGGTTGTGCAAACACTCAAGAAAACTGTAGTGAACACCAGTGGAAACAACTGAACTTAGAGGAACTATTCAGTAAGGAAGAATATACCATGGAAGTGATGACTGTTGCCAGATATCTCTTGGTACTGAAAAAACAACTAACCTTCCTTAATCCCTAAGACAACTGCATGACCATACATTCAGCCAAAGGACAGATGTCCTTGAGAAGTTCCAGTGAAAAACAAATGGTGCTTTTTGTACCCTAAAAGGGTTGGCAGACCAGACATTTGACCAAACAGGGACAAATGACCAAGTTAGATACATTCCAGTGAACAATCTGAATGCTTTTGTCACAGCATCCCCAAAAGAAAACACCCCTGAATGTCACACACTGCTTACTGGCCCAGTGATGCCACAAGTACATCATCCAAAGATCTAGAAAATAAATTCTTTATAGGCTAAATGTATGAAGATGAGCCATGTTTAATTACACAAATATTACAAGCTCATATGAAAAGGCTATTACAAACTATCGCCAGTAATCTGAAACATTGTTAGAAACCATATTTATACTGTATGCTACCCTCTGAGAAACAACATGTGTACAACATGAACAGTATGATAGTATCTGTTGCTCAGAGACATTAAAAGTCAATAATGCTACTCACAGGAATATGATGTGAGCACTTGGTAAGGGTATAATGAATTGTATAATTCAAACAATGTGTCAAATTCTAAACTTCATGTTTGTTGTTACTATCCTAATTGAAAAATAAAAGTGGATGTGATATAGCACATTGACATGTATGCATTTTGTCCTGTATGGAGCAGACATTGTAATCCTGAAACAATAAGGCAAGTAGGCAGTAAAGAGTAGTTAAAGTTGCACATTTTGCAGCCCTGGTGTATATTTATCAATAGGCAATATCATTGACTCAGCAGGTTGACCACTTATCTTTCATGCTGGGAAAACAAGAATGCTGTAGTTTCTATCCCCTCAGTAGATGCTCAACCTCATTTCCCTGCTGACACTCTAGCATGGCATTAGGTGGGTGCTGTTTTCTTGCTCTACTATCCCTCAGGTGAGATGTCAAATTGAGGTTCCATCTAAATAAGTTGATAGTGTCTTAGATTATCTTAGATTAATATTAAAGAGCCTATGTTACTTATCTAAAAGAGATTGTGCTACTTAATATTTAAAAATATTCATTCGTCCATCCATCCACACATTTTTCTGATAACCTGCTTTGTCCTTTACAGGGTCTTGAGGATGCTGGAGCCTATCCCAACAGCCACTGGGTACTATGCTTTGAAGATTGTTTTGGACAGGGCACATATTTTTTGAAAATTATGCATGCACACTCACACACTCCTATGGACGGTTTTGGAAGGTTATCAACCCTGATCAAACTGGAGAACCTCTTGCTGTGGGGCAACAATACTACTAACTGCACCTGTGTACCAATTTATAATTCTACATGAAAAGAAAGGACTTTAATAAACACAAATGCATAAGTTGTAACATAAAATAAACATAAAATACAGAACACAAAAAACACACACTAATATTTTTTATGCAAAATAAAAAATGACAACTTTTTCAGATACCTTACTCCTAACATTTTTGTGTCAGTCATGCACAATCTTTTTTGGAATGTCACTTTTGTGTTATATGACACTTACGTAAACAAGGCTAACTATAACTCCCCCAGTTTTCTAGTAAACATCATACTTCATCTTTATTTCAAAATTCCCTCATATTATGCCTACAAGATCATAGCTGTAGTAACCTGTGTAATTCTAAATAGCACAGTTTCTCAATTATCATTCCCAAAATGATCTATTTCAGTTGCAAAAACAGATGTTCTAATGTTTCTTCAGTTTTGTAACTTAAAACAACTACTGCGTTTTTTCAATACTTTTATATTTCAAGTCACCTTTACTAGATAGAATGTTATGAGATAGCTCTATATAAAGTCACCTGATGTACATTAAATTCAGGTCTTTTGAATATCCAATATCCCACAATCCCCATATTCTTCTGCAACATTTCCCACCTTTTAAGAGCATAAATGTGGCTACTATACCATACTAGTCTTCTTTCTTGACTTCCACATATTCTATAATCACTTTCCATAGCAAACGTTTCCCACAGAAACCCATTCACACAACTTCCTTGAATAACTATATACTTCCTTCTTGTCTTTAGCATCTCCTAGACATTTGTATCAGTTAATAAGCTCATTCTTCCATCAGAGTTAGTACAAAATGCAAATCCAGGGATGCATAAAAACAGGGTTTATTATCATCAAACCCTCAAACTCTGTCTTAGTATATAATACACCTCTCTTAATGGGATTTAAATGAGATCCCTGTGTCACCCCTAAAAAGATTATTATTACTTCAGGTTTTTAACCTTTTCAGATTACTATACACACCTCACAAATAACTTGCTATTCCCAATAATACATGTTTAACTAAATAACAAATGAAAAATACATTGGAAGCCTTATAACTTTTTGGCCTCTGTGTCATATTCCTGAATCTAAAAGGCCCTTCCTACAAATATATTTCTTTTAAAAAATTATAGACTCTTACACATTTCCTCATTTTTAACTGAATACCTATGTATTTATTTGTTTATTTATTTATTTGTTTGAATTTGAATTTGTTAACTGGTATAGAGTACTAATCACAAATAACCTATTTCCATCTCAGCCAGGAAAAGCATTACAACTCGACAATTACAGAGATATATTGTAAGATATATAAGTTGCCTAACATCCTTCCTTTTCTTATAACCAAAAGCTTATTCCTCAAAACAGTTCCTATCATTCCATTAAATCTCAGCTGTAACACCATAATAAAAATTTTATAATTACACTTCAAAGGACTAACGGCATCCAGTTCTCCAAGTGTCCATCTTCTCTTTTCCAAACAATCTCACTAGGCTAATACCAACTTTACCCACTCTAGAGTATTCACTAAACAACCAGAATAACCCCCCAACACTTTCTTCAGTAGTCAAAGCTGTACAAAACTCGTACCTTATCAGAAACCACTTTGGTCAAAACTAACTCTCCTTTATATATACCCCCTTTCAACTTCCTTTATAACACCAAAACAATCTTGTTTATATTCCAGTCCCTACTTAACATTTAAATTTTACCAATATATGCAGAGCAGGAACGAGGTTTAAGAGGCAGGATTTGAATGAGCCATATAATACTTAACTGACAATGATTGTTTATAAGTGATGTATAATGTTTACAACTACAGATGTTTCAATGGTGTCTGTGATGTAAACTATTTGCAACTAAATTGATATAATTTTGTATGTTCTTCATTTATATGAATGTAAGATTGCCTTTGTCATGTGTGTAAATTTAATAAAGATGTTCAGATGAAAAAAATGACTTTTTTTAAATAAACTAAAGAATTTTTGCAATGCATTCCTGACTACACCAAACTTCTTTTTTTATCATTGTTTAGATTTTCCTTGGTACTTTCCCTCTTCTTAATTTCTTTAATCAATAATAGGGAAACATTTCCCCTTCTTCCACATACAAGAAATATCTGTCTCTGTACAAACACATTACTTTTTTCTTTATTTTTATGTATATATCTTCCTTATGTTTACGTAAAACCCATTGGTTTCTTTACAAAGAAACATGAAAATAATCTGTTATTCTTTTACACTGCTCTATCATTTTTATGTATTTTTATATAATGTCTACTCCGAGACTAGCTGAGCTTTAAATGCTGCCGACCATTGTGTAAATATATATAAATATTCATCATTCCTAAATTTCACAATTGTTTTTCCCTATCAGTTATCTCTAGTTCCTACAAACTCAGCAAATTAACATGTTTATAATGTTTTCAGACAATATCCGACTTCTGCCCTTGCCTTACATCTGCAACCAACTATAGTCAGAAAAACCTGGAGAACACATTCTTCTCTTACCAGCAATCAGTCCTCCACTAAAGAGAATAAAGCCAGTTTCTGTCGGTGATGTTCTGCTCTTGGAGATAAAACTGTTTAGAGACCTATCTGCAATCCAGTCAGTGTAAGAATTTCTAGAACTTTTTATGTAACTGCTTCATTTCTTCTTCCCTCTGTCTAATAAATTAGAGTTAAAAATCCTCCAGCCATACAGTACCTACTTTTAGTAATACATATAGCTTAATGTTACCAAACAGAACACAACTCCTTCTCTTTGATAAATAAGCACAAACTCCAATACCTCAGAACAAACATTTATCTTTTCTAAATCTACCATTATTGAATACATGGACTACCCTCACCATGACACTATTCAAAACCCAGATATACTTTAAAACAAATGACCAATGGTTGAATGTCTACTTTAGTTGTACATACTATAAATATTATCTCTTTCATTTGTAATTGTAAATAGCATGTAAATATACTGTCTCTACTTTGTTACTCTATTATGTACAACTCTGTATTATTTTAGTCTATATATAATTTTCTATTTGTGTCTGGGCTGTGGCTGAAAATGGTCTGTTGACCAGTCCACTTACCTAGTTATCAAACTGAAATAAATAAATACCTCTCTATTTTCTGATTATTAATGCTACATCCAAATATTTCTCCATGTCCATTGTCCAACTCACATATTTAAACCCAGTGTAACATGAATGGTAACAGCCTTGGAAAATGTCACTGTTCCTTCAAAGAAAATATATATATATAAGGAGTTGTGTGAAAATATTACACTACACTTTCCATTTTAAGAAAAGTATAATATGTAGATGAAATCTGAGTAAATCATATATGCCACTGTGAAAGAATTGCAGCTTGGAGAAGAAACTAAACCTTTTTTTCAGAAAATTGAAAATTCTAGCTAAGCCACTAGATGACACCTTCCCCCGGATTCTGCAAGCCTTGCATGGCATGCAGGATTAGTGCAGGAGCTGTAGCAGGCAATTTGTCTGCCATCCGATCCAGTAGGGGCATGCACGAGCACTCCTGCACTAGTCCGGCACAGACTCAGCCCCTGTATGCAAATTACCCCATTTGCAAGAGAAATCCATGCAAATTAGGTGAATTTGTGATCCAGAAAGCTGGAAACCGGCTGTGCGGGACTAGTGTAATCTGCAGAAATGTACTCGGTTAGTAACCGAGTACATTTCTGCAAATTCCAAAACGGAGCTGTGATAGCTCCAAATAAAGGCTGCATATCAGTCAGAAAGCATGCCAATGGCCAAGTATAAGGCCATTGGCATTGAAAACAGCTTAAAAAATAAAAACATCAACTTTTGCATCTTTTTAGCCGACCTCGGCTGTTTAAGCGTAGGGCAGCAGCACGCAAACGGGATCGGGGGGGAAATAGGAAAATAAAACTAAAATAAGCATTCTAACTAAAATTACTATTCTGCCATTAAAGTGAATGGCAGGCAGAAGACAACATGGCCAGTGAGTA
Organism: Protopterus annectens; assembly: GCF_019279795.1. Lineage (NCBI taxonomy): Eukaryota > Metazoa > Chordata > Ceratodontiformes > Protopteridae > Protopterus > Protopterus annectens. The sequence continues at coordinate 923,210,792 of NC_056730.1, forward strand.
GTGGTTGCTAAGGGGGCAGGCTCAGTGTGAGACATGTAACTATGCATTAGCAGGCAATCCTATGCAAATGAGGGGAATGATAGTGAATCCCAGTTTTCCCCAGCATGCTACTCAGGTTTCAACAGTGTAAGAGCAGGAATAGCTTGATGCAAGCCTAGGAGTTAGCTGATATCATGGGGGTTTGTGTCAGGCATACTGTAAGCGGATTGGAGCCCTGTGGCTCAGGTTTGCTCCTGGCTAAGCACAGCTAACCAAGGGGGTGTGTCTGAGTCTGCCTACCACTCTTTACATTGCCTAAGTGGGTGTGTGCACAGTGCACGGGGTTTTAAAGAAAAAAAAAGGTAAACCAGGAAATAGCAGATCTGTGCACATTTGAGCACTGTGTTTGGGTGGCATGCCCCTGAGCTTAAACAGGAAGATGATGGGAAGGGAAAACAGTAGTAGGAAGTTAATCAAGGAAAACTAGCATAGCTGGCAGGTGAAATGTATCAGAATCATCAATTACACAGGCAGCAGACCAGCCCAGCCCAGAACACTACTATAAACTATGCAAACACCTTCCCCTGTGGTTTTTCCCATATTCTACACTACCAGTGTATACAAGCGGGGGAACTTTTAAAAAACAAAACTACAAAATGATAGGGGCTGCAGCAGGCAACATACAACATGTGCAAGAAGCTGAGGGTGGTGAGGATGTGAATACTGCCGATCAATCCACAGTGAGGAGACGGAGAAGAGTGTACAGACCCAGGGTAACCTACCAGGGGCTACATGAACTGGAGATAGTGGAGCACTATAGGGTAGATATGGACCTCCTACAGCAAATTGTTGAGCTATGCTGGCCACACCTGACATACCGAACTGACCGAGGGGAACCCATCCCAGTGGATACCAAGGTATGTGTAGGCCTAGGAATACTAGCCACAGGTACCTCCCAAAGCTCAACTGGGGATATCATGGGGATCTCACAGGCATCAGCATCCAGATTATTCCACCAGTTCCTGGATGCCATGTCAGTACATGCCAGTGAGCATGTATATTTCCTCAACACCCATGAGGTGTTGGCCAGCAGTATGCGTCTCTTCCACCAAATAGCAGAATACTCTGAGGTAGTGGATGCTATAGACTGCATGCACATATGCATCAAAGCACCACTCGGTGATCAGGGTAGGGCCTACATCAACCGCAGAGGCCTCCACTCCATCAACTGCCAGGTCATATGCGATGCCCAGGGCATTATAATGAATGTGTGTGCTGGATGCCCTGGAAGCTATTACGATTCCCACATCTGGCATCTGACACAGCTGTACCAGAGATTTGCCAATGGGGACATCCCCTATGGTCACCTAGTGGGGGATGCTGGTTACACACTGGAGCCGTGGCTGATGACACCTATCAGAAATGCACACACACCTGAACAAGAATGCCATAATGAGGCACACACACACATCAGACTTATAATAGAGCATGTGTTTGGGATGCTCAAGTCACAGTTATTGTGCCTGGTCACATCCGGTGTAGCCTTGCAGTACTCACCAGCTACATGTACTCAAATTGTTATGGTATGTGCCATGCTACACAATATGATCCTGTGGAAACAGCTGCAGCACAGGGCAGGACCACACAGCGTCACACCAATGCCAAGGCCTGCACAGGCACAGAGTGACTCAGAGGAGGAACAACCTGAGCTTGCCCAGTAGGCAGATGGAGGTGTGCCCAGTATGCCCTGGCTTTGGCAAAGAGGCAACGCATAGCACATACACTGACACAGTAGGGACCCAGGGAATGACACCTCTCTCTAACTCGCACATACAGTAAAACTGATGCCAAACATGACACTACCTGTGCTCAACCATGTATAGGGAGTGTACTATGTGCATCCGACATAGGCAGCCCACCGGCACCATCCTCAATACTGGCACACCCACAAGGTAAGTCAGTCAACCTACCAATTGCCAAATGGAGTAGAATGTGTCATTACCTGTATCTATGGTATGGATGTGAGCATGCAAGGGAACTGAGTGGCTGAATGTTATGGCAGCAGATAGTAAACACCCATAGTGGCACCATGACATCTGTAACACATACTGGAGTTATCATAGTAGCCAGTATTGCACAAGGTGACAATACCCACTGCAGGAAATGTGCCAGGCGACATGTGTGTCCATATGACTCACACATGCCAGTCAGGGAGGTTCTCATACCCAACAACAGTCTCAGCCAGCAGGACAGGTGTAGACAAACCCAAACAGAGACTGTGCTATGGCCTCTGAATGATGCCTATGGGTAACCTCCCCCCAGGCCTACACAGACCGACTACAGCAGGTCAGGCAGTGGGATGTTAATTCTGAAGTGTAGAAAGTCAGACACAAATATGTAGGGCAACCAAAGCTAAGACCTGTAGTATACTGATATGTTTCTAGTCAGCATGATAGATTAGAATACAGAATGAAATGGAATACCTGACATACCAGTACAGTCATAGCAAATGTGTGCAAGTGCCAGGTGTGCGCCTCATCCTATGTAGACATGTAGAAACAGTAAGGTGTGCCCCCCAATCATGTGTAGAAATGTAGAAACAGTCAGGTGTGCCCCCCCAATCCTGTGTAGAAATGTAAAAACAGTCAGGTGTCCCCCCCACAACCCTATGTTGAAATGTAATAACAGTCAGGTGTGCCTCCCCATTCCCATGTAGACATGTAGAAACAGTCAGGTGTGCCCCTACTCCCAATCCAGCATAGAAATGGAGTAACAGTCAGGTGTCCCCCTCCCCCACAATCCCATGTGGAAATGTAGTAAAAGTCAGGTGTGCCCCTTCCCCCAATCCAGTGTAGAAATGTAGTGACACTCAGGTGTGCCCCCATGCTGTGTAGAAATGTAGTACCCTGCATGAGTAGGTATAATATGAGTGAAGCACAGCTGCCCAGAGGTGGCCAAGGTAGCAGGATAGGTTGTAGCATTTGCACAATATGTAGGTCTGTGTGTGTAGGATGGTGTGTGTTTCCTAATGTGTGAGAGTGGTCAGCATATATGCATGTTGAGGTAAGATCTGGTGGCCATTGCCCACTACTGCTGATGACAGGGACAAGCCCTCACAGCTGCAGTGCCAAAGACAATCCCCACCAGTATAACACGTGCTAGCAGTAAGCCATTGTAAATGTATGGTGGTAATATGCATCACCATCTGAAAGACCGACATGGCATGGCTGTTGGGCTAGATATACAAGCAGTACACAAGGGAAAGTACCCCAGACATACAGTATATATTATGTCACTGTGAAATGGAGACATTCTTGGATTTGTACATATAGGTATGCATCATAGTAACTGGACCTGTAGTAGGTGATGTCTGCCTGAACACCTGCAGATCACAAAGGAGGTAGGACTGATGTAGTGGGAATCAGCTGATGTACCTGCACATGCCAGCATAACTGGAATGCCCCATGCATATCTGTGTGTCAGATGCAAGTAGTGTCCATAAGACACATGCACCCAGCCACAGAAACACCACCCACAGGCATCTCTCTGGTAATATCCCTGCTGTGGGGAATGGGTACAGTAAGACCCCACCTGTATATAGCAATAGCGGAAGACTGCAGCATGCAGTGCATGTGTTCCATGCAGGTGCGTCCCTACCTGTAGGTAGCACCCTGCCAGCATCCACACCACGTGATCAAGACTGATAGAAGGTATTAGCATGAACACCTATCACACTTACCCTGTCACCCCAGGGGAATATACCGTATGGTGGTCTGGGACTGTAGGACTGACAGAATGCAATGGCCTGCCACATCTGGCCTGCAGAAACACCTAATGCCCCACAGGCATCTGCCAAAGGCCTGTGTCTCACACTTACTGCCAATGCATGTTATGTCATGGACACCCAAATAACAACATAGCACACTTCACATAAACCATATATAAGGCCATGTGGACAAACCACAGTAACATGTCCACCATGTTCCACTGCATGAACTGTGGACCAACACTAATACACACCTGTCATGGGGTGATACCCTTAGGGAAAGTATCAGAGAATGTATGCATAATGTATTGAAGAGGTTAGAATAACAGAGGGGGGTGTGAGAGCATGGGCAGCATGGAATGTGCAGAGTCTGACACCAAGCTGTGTGCACACACTATCCTTGGCTGCAAACACATAAATGGGTGGCTACACACCTGCTCATACACCACAATAGGGTAACTGTCCTGACCCATGGCCCCTGCCTCTGGCTAACCTGTGCAAATCTGTACAGCTGTGAGGCATTGCCACAGCAAGATAAGGCCATACTGTCATGTTGATAGGCAAACAAGTATGGGATCCTCTGCCAGCACTGTACCAAGGTTCTGAACTGGATACACAAACCCAGCACCAAGTGTCTGCAGCTCCCCCTCCAGAATGGCATAACATACCATGAATACATAGGTGTCTGCTCACAATACCGGACACAGCTGCAGTCACCCTTGTCCCCCAAGTCATCACTGTGAGCAAGAATGTCCACCTGACAGTACATGAGTACAGAAAACATCACTGTGTATAACAGTACACATGTCTGAATATCTCTGCTAATAGCAGTACCATGCAGCTAAAGCAGCATAGACAGAATCACCTACAGTACACACTATCCCCTGCACAGTTTGTCCCCATATTGCCAAATGATCGATGGATACCCTGTAGAAACAGTATGCTACCTGTAGGTGTACAACACAAAGGTCTGCACTGCAGTACAAACTACCTGGAATCGGTCTCACACATAGGTTCATAGGTTCATAGGTTCATACTAGGCTATCTGCCCAAGGGCATTTATAAGCCTAGCCCATAGTTATTTGGCTTTCGCCACCCCTTTAGTTTGAATAAAACTATGCCTATTATTTTGCTGTGCCTCTGTCAAGCAGTGACACTGAAGTAATCCCTGGGGTATATCTGCGATCCCCCATCCATTGGTCAAGATTCCTCTTGAACAAGGCCAGCGAGGTGCTCTGCCTCACATGTACCGGGATTTTGTTCCACAGCATAGGGAGTCTCTGGGTGATGAATCTGTCCCTCCAGCACATTCTATTAATAACCGTGTCAAGGTTTAAGTCTCCCGCCCTTGTGGTTTTGAGGGATCTAGATTTTTTGAGGTGAAGCATATTCATCAAATCAGGGTTTGACATGGCCTTATATGTCAGGCACAGGTCACCTCTGAGCAAGCGGTATGAGACTGAATAGAGCTGGAGTTCTTTGAGTCGGGCAGCATAAGACATATATTATCCTTTTGGTGAGGAACTTTTGGGGCCTTTCCAGCTGCTGCAGGTGTCGGGTCAGATACATTCCGAATGGGGCATTGTACTCAATCATAGGTCTAATGAGTGATGAGTACAGGGGGATGATGACCTCCCTTGATCTAGATGTGAATCCCTTCATGATCAGGTGGGCAATGTAGAAGGTTTTCCTAACCACTTTAGCAACATGAGTGTCAAACGAAAGGCTACTGTTAACCTGGGTCCCCAGATCCCTGATGACTTCTTCTGTGCTCAGTGGATTGCCACCTATATGGTAGCTAGGGGTAACCTTGTTTTTCCCGAAGGGTATGACTATGCATTTCTTGGCATTTAACTTTAGGCCATGGATCTGGCACCAGTTATCCATTTCTGTGAGGCCCTTCTGAAGGATATCTGTGTCAGATGTGCTTTCGACTATGGCGCCCAGTTTGCAGTCATCTGCAAACTTTGTCAGCCATAACCCTCCTGTGTTTGCTTGTACTTCAGAAAAGTAGATGCCGAACAAGAGTGGACCCAGGACTGAGCCCTGTGGGACACCACTTGTGACAGGCTTTGAGTCTGACATGGCTCCAGCAACTCTGACCCTGTGGGTTCTGTCACTAAGCCAGTTTGCAACCCATCTTGTGATGTATGGGTTTACATTCAAGCTGATGAGTTTTTCGATGATACCTGAGTGGGGTATTGTGTGAAGGCCTTTGCCAGGTCAAGGTAGGCTGTATGGACTGCCTTTCCCTCATCAATGGCCTTGGTGACTGTCTCGAAAAAGTCAACCAAGTTTAAAAGGCATGATCTGCCTTTGACAAAGCCAAACTGGGTTGGATCCAAAGTCTGCAAGTTCCCTATGTCTTTATTTATGAGTTCTATTATGATCCTCTCCATGGCTTTGCAGATAAGGCTTGTCAAGCTAATGGGACGGTAATTTCCAGGGTCGGTGGAGGCACCGCCCTTGTGAAGTGGGACCACAGTCGCCGTGCGCCACTCCTTGGGTACGTATCCTGAGGTGAGGCTAAGATTAAACAGCTGTCCTAACTGCGGGTTTAATTCCTCATTGAGTTCATGGAGCACACAGCCGGAGACACCATCCGGTCCCATGGATGCTGTGTTTTTTGCTTTGGAGAGCAGTTCTCACCTGGGCGTTGGAGATGTTTGGGGGCTACAATCCTCTGGTATAGATATCTCTCCTTTTGGGGAGAAGTTTGCACTGAACCTGTCAGCCAGTATGTTGGCAATGTGTGTAGGTTCAGTAATCTTCACATCATTTTGAACTAATTCTGAGCATATCTGGGAGTTTCCTCCTAGGTTTCTAACATAGCTAAAGAAGGCCTTATGATTGTCTTTTGAGTCCTTGGCAATTTTTCTCTCAAAATTTGCCTTGGATGATTTTATGAGAGCTCTTAGTTTTTACTTATAATGATCAAAGGTGTCTTACCTTTCAAGGATTTTGCTCTATCTTGTAGTAGCTTCCTCCTTTTGTTGTAGAGCTTGTTTATGGCTGGGGTCCACCAGACTGTACGCTTGCCTTTGGTACAAAGAGTCTTAGTTTTGTTTGGGATTGCCTGATCCATGCAGTCCTGTAGGTGCTGGTAGAAGGCATTTGTAAGTGATTCAGCGGTTTGAGTAATGTTTACCAGTGGCTCAGGGCTCTTAAAGGGGGCCACGCTAGTTTTAGAAGTGTGAAGTTGGCTTTTGAGAAGTTTTTCACTGTGGTCTTTTTTATTTCAGGTGGAGGCGGGATGAGGACCTCCAGCGAGATTAGTTTATGATCTGATCTCACCAGTGAGGGGTATACTTCGGTGTTGAACATTGTGATCCCATGTTCGTGATGATGAGATCAAGTATGTTTTCTCCTCTTGTGGGGATGGTGACTAGTTGTTCCATGGCATTTGAGTTTATGAACTCCAGGAACCTTTGGGCTAGAGTGTTTGGGCTTGAGTAGTGTTCCCAGTCTATATTAGGGTAGTTGAAGTCACCTAGTATGATGGTGTTTGGAGATACATTTATCCCCTCCATTGTTTTCAGGAAGGCCATGTGAGGTTCCTGAGTTTGAGAGGGTGGCCTGTAACATGCTACAAATTGCAGAGCAGTCTTGCCTATGGTTAATTGCACCTGGATGGTCTCCGATGCATCGTGCGTTGCCACCAACCTTGAGGTGTGGGTGTCCTTTATGAATATGGACACCCCCCCTCCTTTCTTGGTGTTGTCCGGATTTTGGGGCCGGAACGCATGCTATGAGGTGAAACCTGCTAGTGCTGGGGTGCTCTCAGGAGCCTTGAACCAGGTTTCTGTCACAGCACAGACATCGATGTTCTCCATACTGAAAAGGGCCTCGAGTGCGTGCATCTTGAGATTGAGACTTCTGGCATTGAGCAGCATTACCTTTAGTTATTTTACTTTTTTGTGTTCTAGGGTGGTAGGTTTAGAATTTGAGCCTTGCCTAAAAAAGGCACTATGGGGGTGGCAAGAGCCTTTGCCAATATCCGGAAGCCTAGGGGTGACAGGTGCAAGCCGTCCCTTGCGAAGCAGCGTGGCTTGTCCAGCATGTCATCCCAGGCAGACAGACATTGGATCCCCTTTGAATGACACCAGAATTTAAGCCAATTATTAAAGCTGATCATCTTATCACTGTATTGTGGCATCATTCTAGGTGAAGGTAGGATACTGCTCAAGGTCAGTGTCATACCTGCCTGGGCTACATAATCAGAGAGCTCCTCAATGTCTCTTTTCATGTAGTCCAGGAGGTGCGTCTCAGGTCGTTGACACCAGCGTGGACAATGACTGAGTCGTACTTGTACCTGCTGTTGAGAGACCTGAGTGCTTGTGTTATGTGGCGGATTCTAGCGCCTGACAGGCAGCTTACTGTGACCTTCTCCTTACTCAGTCTGGTGAGCGGGACGTCAGTGTGTCTGACTATGGAGTCACCTATGACAAGTATGTTTGGTGTTGTATTTGGCCTTAAGGGCAGTGACTGCTTTGCACACTGATTTTGTTGTTTATGTGTTGTTTGTGTGGTGTATTGAGTTTGCAGTTGCTTGGGTGTCTGCTTTGGAGGCCTCTGCTGTTTAGGTAAATTTTACTCAGAGCCTCGAGTATGTCTTAGTGTGTTTATGTGTTTGATTCAGTGGTGTGGTTGAGTTATGTGAGACTGGTATTGTGGTGTGTGTAGTTGCCTTCTCCTCTTGCCTGGTCTTGCCAGTCCTGAGTTGAGAGAGCTCAGCCTCCAGTCTGGCTAAATAGCTGCATCTCTCACAAGTGTTAGTGTTACGTGGGAGGAGGAGAGGGTTGTCCGTGTACATGAGGCAATTGTAACATTGTCTCAAAATTCCCAGATTCACCAACTGGGCAGGAGAGGACTCCAGCATCTGACCCTTCGACATGCTAGAAAGAATTATGAGTTGGTATGAGACAGAAAAGTAGTGGGCTTAGCAGGGAAGTGGGCACTTCTGGGGGTTTTGCTAGTGAGAGATTTGTATAATATAGGAGTGCTTGACCTGCAAAGAGAATGCTTATAAGACAAGGGATATGCTTATAAGACAAGTGCTGAGCTTTTTGAGAAGAAAAAGCTATTTGGAACAAGTGCTGCACTTTTTAGTGTAGGTGTAAACTGTTTAGGTTCCTAAGAGAGCAGTTCTAAGGGAAAAATTGAAGAACAGACTTTCTGGAGCCAGAAAGAGTTTAACCTTGTTTAACCGGCGCTGCCCGATGCTGCTCTAGTGGCAACTCCGCGCTAAATCGCGCTAAACCGTGCTTGATAGCAGGGGCTGGAAAGAAGCAGGAATAGACCCAAAAGGGAAAATAAAACTACAGTTTCAAGTCAGTAACCACCTCTACGGGGGGCAGGGAAGCTGCTCAATGTTAGTCACTGCTACTGATCAACAGAGTGACCCTCTTCCAGCCCAAGCAAAAATGGCCTCACAGAAACTTTCAAACAGTTCAGGAACAGCAAGCCTGTAACTGAACTTTTTTAACTCTCAGAAAAGTGGGAAAAAAGCAAGATTTTTTTTGTTTTTGTTTTTTACAGAGATAGCAGAGGTTCACAAGTAATATCAAGTTATAACAGTGCAGTGAATGACCCCACACAAGAGTGCTAGGTCAAGGACAGAAAATATGCAAGTTTTAAGAAAAAAACGATTTAAAATTAAGTGCAAACAGGAAATTCAGCAAACTACTTTTGGTTGTGCTCTAAATACAGCTACTAATACAGAAATCAAGTTTAACAAGCCAGAAAATGCTCAAGCTAGGCAGCTATGCAGAAAAACTTAGCAAATAAACAGAGAAAAAATACTTAAAATCTCAAAAGTGGCTCCCTTCTTCTCTCAGCATTTTTTCCTCTTGGAGGGTGCTTCACCAACAGCCAACAAGCCTGAAAAGACACCCAAACCATGAGGCAACTAGGTTTTAAGAGAGGAAGATGAAGGAGTTATGGAAATGACCCCTAGTGGCCAATAAAACTACAGTTTCAAGTCAGTAACCACCTCTATGGGGGGCAGGGAAGCTGCTGAATGTTAGTCACTGCCACTGATCAACAGAGAGACCCTCCTTCAGCCCAAGCAAAACTGGCCTCACAGAAACTTTCAAACAGTTCAGGAACAGCAAGCCTGTAACTGAACTTTTTTAACTCTCAGAAAAGTTGGAAAAAGCAAGATTTTTTTTTTGTTTTTGTTTTTTACAGAGATAGCAGAGGTTCACAAGTAATATCAAGTTATAACAGTGCAGTAAATGACCCCACACAAGAGTGCTAGGTCAAGGACAGAAAATATGCAAGTTTTAAGAAAAAAACGATTTAAAATTAAGTGAAAACAGGAAATTCAGCAAACTGCTTTTGGTTGTGCTCTAAATACAGCTACTAATACAGAAATCAAGTTTAACAAGCCAGAACATGCAATACAGAAGGGTATACTGGGCATGCTCACACACTTAGAGAAATGAAGGCAATGTCAGTCAACAACATACTGAAAGGTCATACTGGGCATGCTCACACACTTAAACAAATGAAGGCCATGTCTGCAAACAGTGGACCAGACATATCTGGCAGTTGCAGATGTTAGTTTAGAGACTCCTCAGTATGCACCACTCATGCTTTGCACACACACTGGATAGGAATACAGGCATATATCCAAGGACAACACATTATAATAAGCCAAACGTAGATGTACATAGATGTGCGGAAGAGAGTGACTGTCACAAGGGGCCATCCATTATGAGGCTTGTCCCACCCAGCACACAGCCATATGGCTACAACCACATGAGGTTCAGATGTCACTCACTGTAGACCTTAGCCACTGGTATCTGTCAGCATTACGGACTATGTGGTGCAAGGGCTAGCTGTGCAACATGACTGTACAAGGAAGTAGTCATCTAGCAGCTGTATACATGTACCTGTGGAATATTACCCTGCATGTGCCTGCATGTGGTGTGTCAACCTCTAGATGAATGCACTATGGACCATGCACGCACACACACACTGCCCTCCCCATAGCCCTACTATGACAAGCTTGCTGAGGTCATCCACTTTGAAATACAACCTTGTGAAAGGTTTGGGCCAGTAATCTCTGTGGTGCTTCCTATAACTGTGTACTGCTGTAATGTGATAAATGAGTTAGGTAGGAGTTCTAATCCCAGACATGGAAACTGTGTGTGTGTGTGTGTGTGTGTGTGTGTGTGTGTGTGTGTGTGTGTGTGTGTGTGTGTGTGTGTGTGTGTGTGTGTCTGTGTAGAGGGAAATGCTTTTTAGGGTAGTCACACTCACTACAATTCAAATGCCCTACTTTGGCAAGGCTGCTGATGTCATACACTGTGAAATACACCTTTCAGAAAGTTGTAGCCTAGTAATCTGCATGGCATGTCCTATAACTGCATACTGCTGTAGTATGATAAACTAGTTAGGTAGGAGTTCTATTCCCAGACATGGCAAGTGTGTGTGTGTCTCTGTCTGTGTAGAAAGCAATGCTTTTTAGGCTGGTCACTCTCACTACAATTCAAATGCCCTACTTTGGCAAGGCTGCTGATGCCATACACTGTGAAATACACCTTTTGGAAAGTTGTAGCCCAGTAGTGTCCATGGAGCATCCTATAGCTGCATATTACTGCAGTGTGATAAACTAGTTAGGTAGGAGTTCTAATTCCAGACATGTCAACTGTGTGTGTATCACCATCTGTGTAGAGAGCAATGCTTTTTAGGCTAGTGACACTCACTACAATTTTTGGCAAGGCTGCTGATGTCATACACTGTGAAATACACCTTTCGGAAAGTTGTAGCTCACTAATCTCCATGGTGCATCCTATAACTGCATACTGCTGTAGTGTGATAAGCTAGTTAGGTAGGAGTTATAATCCCAGACATGGCAACTGTGTGTCTCTGTCTGTGTAGAGAGCACTGCTTTTTAGGCTAGTCACATTCACTACAATTCAAATGTCCTACTTTGGCAAAGGCTGCTGATGTCATACACTGTGAAATACACATTTTGAAAAGTTGTAGCCCAGTAATATTCATGACATGTCCTATAAACGTGTACTACTGTAGTGTGATAAATTAGTTAAGTAGGTGTTCTAGTCCCAGACATATTAACTGTGTGTGTGTGTGTGTGTGTGTGTGTGTGTGTGTGTGTGTGTGTGTGTGTGTGTGTGTGTGTGTGTGTTACTGTCTGTGTAGGGAGCAATGCATTTTATGCTGGTTACACTCACTACAATTCAAATGCCCTAAATTGGCAATCCTGACATTGTCATTCAGTGTGAAATACACCCTTGGAGAAGAAATATTCCAGTAATCCCCGTGGGGCGTCCTATAACAGCTTCATGCTGTAGTGTGATATAGAACTCTGGTAGGGGTTCTATTCCCACACATGGGAGTTGTGGATGTTTTGCGTGTGATTCTATGTCTGTGTAGGGAGCAATGCATTTTAGCCTAGCCACACTCACTACAATTCAAATGCCCTACTTTGGCAATCCTGCTGATGTCATTCATTGTGAAATACACCTTTGGGGAAGGAGTACTCAAGTAATCCCCATGGTGTGTCCTGTAACAGCTGCATGCTGTAGTGTGCTATAGAACTCTGGTAGGGGTTCTAGTCCCACACATGACAGTTGTGGATGTTTTTGTGTGTGTGTCTATGTTAGTGTAGGGAGCAATGCATTTTAGCCTAGCCACACTCACTACAATTCAAATGCCCTACTTTGGCAATCCTGTTGATGTCATTCATTGTGAAATACACCTTTGGGGAAGGAGTACTCCAGTACTCCAGTAATCCCCGTGGTGCATCCTATTACAGCTTCATGATGTAGTGTAATATAGAACTCTGGTAGGGGTTCAATTCCCACAAATGGCAGTTGTGGATGCTTTGTGTGTGTTTCTATGTATGTGTAGGGAGCAATGCATTTTAGCCTAGCCACACTCACTACAATTCAAATGCCCTACTTTGGCAATCCAGCTGATGTAATTTATTGTAAAATACACCTTTGGTGAATGAGTACTCCAGTAATCCCTGTGGTGTGTCGTATAACAGCTTCATGCTGTAGTATGATATAGAACTCTGGTAGGGGTTCTATTCCCACACATGACAGTTGTGTGTGTTTCTATGTCTGTGTAGGGAGCAATGCAATTTAAGCTAGCCACACTCACTACAATGCAAATGTCCTACTTTGTCAATCCTGCTGATGTCATTCATTGTGAAATACACCTTTGGTGAAGGAGTAATCCCTGTGGTGCATCCTATAACAGCTTCACACTGTAGTGTGACATAGAACTCTGGTAGGGGTTCTAGTCCCACACATGGCAGTTGTGGATGTTTTGTGTGTGTTTCTATGTCTGTGTAGGGAGCAATGCATTTTAGGCTAGCCACACTCACTACAATCCAAATACCATACTTTGGCAATCCTGCTGTCATTCATTGTGAAATACACCTTTGGGGAAGAAGTACTTCAATAATCTTCATGGCGCATCCTAAAACTGTGTAGTACTTTAGTGTAATAAACTAGTTAGGTAGGAGTTCTAATTCCAGACATGAGAGGTGTGTGTGTCTGTGTTTGTAAGTTGTATCCCATGTGGAGATGGCTGTGAGTGTGTAACAACTGGACTCAATGTGGAGTGTGGCCCTAGTATATATCACAATGTCCACCATACAGGGATAACAGATGTGAAATAGCCGAGAGGCTGGGGTGCAAATACATACCCCTACATGTGATATCAAGGCCAGGTAAACAAAGTTAGCAACCCTAGTATCACCCAGAGAACACTTTCAACCCATGGCTTATACACACACACACACACACACACACACACACACACACACACACACACACACACACACACACACACACACATGTCTAGGCAACAGCCGCTATGTTGGTAGTCCCCTGCATATTGCCCACTGATAGTAACCATGGTGTGATTGCAGTGGACTACAGAGGGCATGGCACTATGTCCATCTGTCCAATACGCATGCACATGCTGACAGTGCACCTTCCCCATGTTCCCCACTGGACACCTGCAACACCTGTGGTGCCATCAAATGTGACCCACAAAGGACATATCATGCCTGAAAAACATGCCCTGTATGGACAGATGCCTCTGACACCAGGGAATGCCAGTATCATGCTATCAATGTAGGTGCAGGGTAAACCTGCTGTCCATTAACAGTCCCCATTACATGAGTCCAGGACTGGTACATCTGATGATAACAATCTGTGTACACAACATAGGTTCATAGATTAGGTTCATAGATTAGTACTAGGCTAACTGCCCTTGCGAGCCATTTTAAGCCTAGCCAATTATTACTTGTGAGACTCAAACCCTGCACCTTGTGTTTGTAAGGCAAACACCTTAATCATTAGGCCACTCTCCTAACCTGGTTTCTGGGGTCTGGGAGCCAGACACCCCAAGTACAGTTCCACATGTCACTGTCTGCCTCTCTCACTCCCTCTCTGGTGGATATAGAGACCTACACCTGCTTTGCTTAGGCAGCAGCATGTGTATTTTAAGTGATGCTTATGATCAGCTCATGGCCTCTGCACAAATTGCAACCCTCCTCCAGCTGATTGCATGTGGAACAGTTGTGGTAACATTCCAGTTGCCAATTGCATGGAAACACACTCAAATATCTAGGAACATCATGTTGGTGTTGGCCCTTTTCATTCACTGTGAGCAGGAACTCATTCTGTTGTTTGGCAAACAGCATCTCAGATAGATTGGGGATTTACTTTTAACAACATACACTGTGGAAACAGGGTAACACACAGGAGAGGGATGTGCCTGACCTGATTACAGACTGTGAGTGCTGCTATACTCCATTTGGAGTAATGTTGGTTTAACAGAGTGTGTGTGGATATGGCTGTCCTACATGTTGTAATAACTGCCATGTCAGTGCTATGTTTATGAGGAAAACCCATCTGTAAGGTCATCTGCAGTCTGGGCAGTGTGTGGTGCATTTTGTTTCATGTGTTACCCACAGAACACCTATCTGTGAAGTGCAGAAGGTAGTATGAGGATTGAAGTCTGTAGATGGTGATAACCATGAGAGTTACTGACTTCATATCCCTCATAGGACATATGTTGCAACAAACCCTGTTACAACAGTAAATATATGAGGTTATCACAGCAACATGTCAATATTGGCCCTGTGTATGTGCCTCCAGCCACAACTCTGTCAACATTTGTACATATGTTATGCAGTAAGAGGTGCATATCTGCTGTACACCATAATTAGTGACATCATATTTGATTACAAGCCAGTGAGATATCAGACTGCTACACATGTTATGTATAGTAGGGGTTATATTTGATGACATAACCTGGTTATTCTGTGGTTGTGTGTACAGTACTGAGGCCTGTGTACATAAGGTGAATATTGACAGTGTGTGTATTGTCAATATGTACTGTGGCCTGTGTACAGACTGTGGTAGATGTCATTGTTCCTGGTCCCATTCTATCTGATGTTACATGCTGCTCCACTGGATGTTACCCTATCGGCTTACATGTTTGTAGGGCCATACACACACATGTCCCATACCACAGACAGGCATTGGACCACACTGTGTAGTGGCCCAGCATATGTAGGGTTAGTGTGTGAGTGGCACATATGAGGATGGTGTCGAACAGATAGTCCATATAATGTAATATTACACTAGCTTACCCTACGTGGCTGTGGCTGTGTTCACATTGGCTGTGGTTATGCAATTTTACATTGATGTATCATACTCTGTGCTGTGACATGCCTATAGAGCCTGCTATGTATGCAGGTACATGTGCATTCCCCCATAGGAAAGGTAGGCCAGTGTTGAGCCAGTCTGCCTGTAGCCTGCACAGTGCTTTGTTACATGCCTAGCAGCTTAGTGTACTTACCCAGTGGGATGTCATATCCAGATACTTGCCAGATGTACTGCTGCCAGGCCTCCCTTAACAGTCATGTAGGTCATACAGAGCACTGGGATGCTGTACAGATGTATGTCAATACCTAGTGGGTAGTATTTGGCCATGGCACCTCTGTACCATCAGTTGTTATGTGTCAGGACAGATAGGGGTGTGTGAATGCATAACCTATGGGGGCAAATGTTTACCAGACATTATGTGTTATACCCATCTACATGGCTGCTAACATCCACATTGTCAGGCTTGGTCCACATGTCTTGCACTAAGGGGTTCTGTGTATACCTCTGGACTGTCCAGAGTGTGTCAGTATGTCCACATATATTGGCCAATATCTCTGCTGTTGTCCACAGGAGCATTGCATGCTAGCAACGGTACTGTACTATGATGTCCTTAGGATGTCTGTCAGTAGCCAATGGCTCACATGTTAAAAGCAGATGTGACCTCCCACACACACCATGTCTGTGAAGACAATCCTTATTACAGTAGCAATACTCTACAAATATACCTGCTATACACACTTGACATCCCCTTGCACTATGAAGTTGGGACTATAGGGGCCGAGGTAGGGCTACACGCCATGTTCAGGACATATGGTGAAAATATCTGTATATATAATTATCCAGATAACTATATAGATATATACACATATACATATTGACATATATAGATGGATATGTATATGTACATATAAATACATATCAACACCCAGATATATACATATACAGAGCAATATATGTCTACACATATACAGATAGGGATACATATGCACATATACGTATGGATATCTGCATATATATTGACAGTAGTAGGTATATCAGAATAGATATGTATGCACATATAGTTATAGATATCTACATATATACCAACATTACTAGGCATACCTGTACACATAGGGTGTGCATACATATGTAGCAATATACACATATATCTATATATACATACATGTATATATATATATATATATATATATATGTATATATATATATATATATATATATATATATATATATATATATATATGTGTGTGTGTGTGTGTGTGTACATATAAAGAGATGTACACATGGCCATATATATGTAGCACTATACAGATGTGTATACAGACATATGTTATGAGTATACATGTGTATGTACATGTAGACATATGTAGACCTATTTATGCATACAACCATAGTCCTGTCATGAGTAAGCTCACGGTTGTGTATACCCTCCCAGATGTATTTCACCATATGTATTTGCTATATGCACATTATGATAAAAGAACATATGAGATGCAACAGTCATATTAATAACAAGGACTACACAATTCAGGAACTAAAGGGTTCAATACTACTCAAGACCCTAACCGGGATAAGCCGAAAGATACAGCAACAACAACAACAGCAACATGAGTATTGACAGCTATATTGGTAAAACAACAGCTGTCTTCACAGTTGTCATGGCATAGTAGTTCATAGGTTCATAGATTATAGGTTCATAGATTAGTACTAAGCTAACTGCCCTTGCGAGCCATTTTAAGTCTAGCCAATTATCCCTTGTGAGACTCAAACCCTGCACCTTGTGTTTGTAAGGCAAACACCTTAACCATTAGGCCACCCTCCCTCAAGGTTAAGTGCTGTGACTTCAGTGTACAGGGTCCTGGGTTCAAGACCTGCAAGGGATGTTCATTTTGTTGCTGGGCAGAACAAGGGCTGTCAGATACGGAGTGGTTAAGGCAGTTTTGAGCAGCTTTAAGTGAGTTTGCATGGGTTTGCGCAAAGCTAAGCGGTGCTGAGCTATGGGTAAACATACGGGTGCTTACAAAGTGTAGGCATCACTTACCAGTGCACAGATCAGCTCAGCTGTTATATTGCAGCAGTGTTGATGCTTAATAAGCATGGCTTAGCCCTGGTAACCAGGCCCCACCACCCAGTCTGATAGGCTGTAATAAGTGTATGTAATACCATGTACAATACATGTGCCTAGGTGCTGTCATTACTGTAGCAAGGGGTGTGAGTGTCATGTGTGTCACACAGACATATATGAGGCCTGTACAGCACTGTTATTCATGTGAATATGTTACATACAGGTGTAGTAACCCAGGGAATGTGCTGTCACACTGACATGTAGTGTATCATGGCAGTACTATTGTTGACAGTGCTAACCCAGGCAAGAGCAGAGTCTAAATGTAGTACTGACAACAGGCACACCTGTGGGCATAGCTGGACACTAAGGCCTCCCTGTCATATCCCTGGTGTGTGAACTGTGTCACAGTATATACCCCTTACTGGGTAATGAGCCGTCATGTGGAATGTAACTGTAGACTACTGTTTGTACAGCACATGTTAATGATGGCTTCAGATATGCAGTTATGGAATACATATTGTTGTCAGACATCTATCTGTCAACACACTCATGCTACTGCATAGCTACTTGCCAAGCTGTTGACTGTCAGTCCCTGTTCAGATGTGCAGATGGCAGGTATCCAGTTGGGATATGTCCAGGCAACTTAAGCTTGATTGACACTGACATGTCTTCCCAGCGATTTAAGAATTGGCACATATTTGGAGATGTCTAGGTACACAGCTATGACCACCTGCAGTGATGCACCTCTGTACTGACACATGTGTACATGTGCATGACTGAGTATAGCAGTGTCTGTGTGTTAGCACACCTGTACTTGGTAATTCCATGAAGGCCTTCACAAACAATGCAACATCCATTGCCATAGTCAGTTGTGACTGCTGCTGTATGGGGCATTACATGTACCCTGTTAAGCTCCCCCCCATACCAGCTACATGAGCCTTGCAGTACCAGCACAACAGTGTTTTACAAATGGGGTGATAGGCATGGGATACCCATTGTGTTCTGGCATGTGTGTGTAGTTGTGCATGTCCATATATCTGCAGGGTACATAATTCCAAGGCCACATAGTCCTATTACCATACCATTTGCCACACAGTAGTACAGATAGTGTTGCTGCTGCCCATAGGTGGGGCATGACATTGCAACATCCTACTACGTGTGGCATGTGAATTAGATGCATATCCCTGTAATACCACTGTTGGGGTATACAATGGGTTGTATCACAGTCATGGCCAATGTGTGATGGTGGGTATGGCAGAGTGTCATCATGAGTTTCAGGGAGTACAATATCCACTGGGGGATGTGGGTGCTGTGTACACTGTCATTAAACCAAGTTACACCTGGTATATGTCTCAAGTACTGCGTTATGGTTATGACTGTCACCATCAACCATACAGGTAATTGATACCACAATACTAGTCAGTTATGTATGTGCTGTGTGCAGCCTACCTGTAACACATTGGACACACGGTCAAGTTACTTAGCAGCAATAGGCCCTGGTATCTCGGACGTGTCTGGCTGTTATGTGTCTGGTAATGTGTATATGATGGTATGTTACACTACATATTGTCCATATACACCTATTACATCCCCCATTAGCATACTGTACATGTCTGGGGATGTTCTGCATGTAACATGTAACCTAGGACACAACTCACCCTGAATGCTGTGTGGTGTGTGTAATGTAAGTACAAACACAAAAACCCTCGTATGTACGGCGGGTGCAAATGGCCCAAAAGCATTCAAGGTCAAAACAAAAAAGGCCAGCACCAGGTGTTGTTTGCTGAATATTTTTATTCACACAATAGCATCATACTAGTTTCGGCACACTAGCTTTCCTCAGTGAATCAAGAAGCCAACAAAACCATATGTTTATATACAAATGCATCCATACTTCCTATTGTGTCATTTTATGCAACTCAGTTAACAAATTAGTAAACATATAGCACAAAATAAAATACATCCACATTATAAGTGGTCATTTAAACCTGGTGAAAACAAACCACCTAATTTCACAATCCAATATTTTTCCTTGTTATTTAAAATAGAATGCCAGCCTAGTTTTTTGGACCAATCTCCCTGTATCCTGTCAGTCACTGTGAAGGAAAACTGGGCAGTGGGATGAATAATTTAGTGTTTATAAAAGGCATTAGTGATCCGTTTATTTCGGATGTCACTGTAATGTTCTGACATGCAGATCCACAGAGAACATGATGTTTGTCCAATATAGAAAGATGAGCAATTGCAGGTAGCCAAATATATAACCCAGTCTGATCCACAATTTCCAAAACACTGTATATCAAATACTTTGCCTGTGTTTTTACTTGTAAATTGTTTGGATTTGAGTATGTGTTTACAAAAGGAGCAGTGTCCACATGGAAATGACCCCAAAAGTTTGTCCCCTGTTATAGTTAATTGATAACGCATAGATAAATGACTGTTATGCTTCTTATAGTGTGCAAAATGAGGGCCCAGTGTTTTGCCCCTGCGGTATGAAAACAAGCATTGATCCCCTAGCATATGATTCAAGTCTTCGTTTGCCATAAGAATGTTCCAGTGTTTGGTTATAATATCCCTAATGAGATAAATGTTGCTCCATAGGTGGTTGTAAATCTAATCAGCTGTGCGTCCACTGTGTGAGTCCTGTCCTTATATACAAGAAGATGTGATCTATCCTGAGCAGATGCAAACTTGACTAGCAGCTTGTATATCTTGTTGACGGTAACCCTGAGTCTGGAACCTATGTGTCATGTCCTTTTGGAAAGTAACAAAACCTTCCTTCTCAGAACAAATGCTCCTAATACGCAAAAACTGCTATTTGGGTATGTTCCTTATGGTATGGTGTGGGTGCAGACTAGTGGTATAAAGCAAGTTGTTATACTGAGGATATTTCCTATACACACTGGTGGCAAGAGACCCATCCGGTTGTTTAGACACTGTAACATCCAAAATGTTGATGCAGTGTCATAAATAAGCTGTTCCTCAAGATACCCCATGAATATATCAGCATATATAGGGGCAAAAGAAGCCCCCATGGCTGTACCTCTGGTTTGCCAATAACATTCCCCGTTGAAGTAAAAAACATTCTTCGTGAGGACATGTTCCACCATACAACTAGTAGGGTGTTAAATCCCATTGAATAAAGATCAGCCCTGTCTCTCCAATGTTGTAGCACTGCTAGTCCTGCCCAATGGGGAATTTTAGTATAAAGAGCTTTTACATCCAGTGTACATAGTACCCATGTTGGTTCTAATTGTGTCTCTGATATAATCCTGAGAAACTCAGTGGCATCTTGGATGCGTGCTCGTACATGTTTGAGTATTGGTTTGAGATAATATATTAGAAAATCAGAAAGTGGTTCTGTCAGGGATCCAATACCTGATACAATTGGTCTTCCTGAGGTTTATCCAGACACTTATGTATCTTTGGTAAAAGATATAAAATTTGTTTTTGTGGATCCTGTACCATAAGTTGGTGCAACATGCACTCCTATATGATGCCTTCCTCTACTGCTAAGTTAAGAAAAGAGTCTATCTTTCTTGAAGTTCGGTGTAGGGTCTATGGGCATGTGCATATAGTGCTGGGGGTTGGGCAATTGGCCATTTCCCTCTTCCAGATAATAATCTGTGTCCATTATAACCACTGCCCCACCCTTATCCGCAGTAGTAATCACAATATTGGAATTATTTTTTCAATTCAGTGAGAGCCTGTTGTTCTTGTACCGTGAGATTATGGTGCAACAAAGTAGAACCAAATAACCTGAAATGCAGATCTTTGAGAACTGCCTGCTGAAAGATACCAACATATTTATTCATAAAAAGCATGAAGGCCGATTTGCCAAACCTGAATTCAGTAGATCTTTGAAGTTTCACTAGGACCAAAAAAATATTTTTAGATTTAATCTACGGCAAAACTCCAAGACATCATTCACAACAATATTTTCATCAATGACAAAACCAAGAACATAGTTAAGACCTTTATTAAGTAACTTATTTTGGTTGTCATTTAACTGGACAGATGAGATGTTATGCATATTAAAATCAAGCTCTAATGCGTTAGCAAAGTTTGGAGGAGCCCCTACAATGTACCTGTATTTACGCTTGTGGTTCCTCCCACTCCTAAGCCTGCCAATTCTAAAGGGTGGTCACTATTCATTGATTTCTTTGGTGTGGGTGAAGCCTGTGTGTTGGGAAAATCTATATCTGTGGCAGAAGACTCATCCCTCGAAGTGCTACTAGGCTGTGAGGCTGTTTTTTTTCAAAATAGATTGTGTTTTTTTCTCCTAGAGGGGGTATATGTGAAAGCCCCACTTTCAGAAAATTTAACAAATTTTTGATGTTCAAAGGGCTTCCCCTATGATCAGTAACATCCCTATTGAATTTACGCATTTTTTTGCCCTTAGTTTGTTTTTTAAAAAACAACAAATCCTTGGTTAATTTATTGAAGCAGTCGGTATATGCAGGTAATCCTTCAAATTTCTTCAAATGATTACAAACAGACCTAACTTCCCCAACATTCTCCTCTATTATTCGTTCATAACATCTCACCAAAATCTGAACAAAAGAAAGGGAGGCTTGCTGTTGCACTTCCCGCCATTCCCTTGTCAGTGTTTCATATATCTGACCAACCAGAGGCTGTATTTTAACCCTCAATCCCCGAGGGGTAATATTTTTGCTTAGATAAGCCTTAAATAATTTAAGGTGCCAGACATTGGTATGTAGGGGTTTCATACTTTTATTTAATCCTTAAAATAATTGATTGCAGCCATCAACTGGATCCCTATTTTCAATATCCAAATTGTTATCCTGATTAAAGGGTCCACCAAATACACCAATATCATTCTTGTCGGCACACAGGCCCTGAAGAATTGCATCTAGATCCATGACCATAAGCTTCACAATCACCTCCAGTATAAATTTCCCTACAATAATACCCCATATCTGTGCACCTCAAATAAAGAACTACATGGTCAGTCTCCAGTATCAGCACAAAATGAAAATCACTGACAAAGATATACTAAAAGAGGAGAATGTTGGTAAACATCAGATAACCATCGCAAAAACAGAGATGACCTGCCAATATCAAGAAAAATGCTTTCAAGCCTGAACAAATATTTTATGTTAGCAAATACTAAATATTCCTGACCCAAAGTCATGAATTGGTTATTATTTATATGTGTCAACTGAGGCGCCACACCAATTTATACTAGGCAACGTATCAGTAATCCATGAAAAAAATACAACCAAAATAGGTTATCCTACAAGCCAAAACGTCTTACTATATAAATAACCTCAAATATGTAAGGGATGTAATGTACGGTATCCCACCTTTCAACAAATTGTGGAATATACTGAAAATTGTTCTATGAGTTCAAAAGGGGCTAGAAAGCACTACTACCAAAAGAAGTAGGTCTCACCCTAATGTGTGCTTTCAGTATTTCCCGGTTAGGGGTCCCCACAGCGGAACTCCGGTCCGCTAATGATTAGCAGTAGATATTTTTTTATGGGTGCTGAGGTGCCAGCTTGATGCCCAACTTTCAACGAAGGCATGCCCATTCTATGTATCCCAAAACTGAATCATAATTCGAGCATAATAGACCTAAAGTTAAATAAAATGTCCCATAAGAGGAATAATTTGAAGGGGTCAAGACTGTATGATCAGCAAAAAAGCAGAGATTCACGATCCTAGATACAAAGCAAACCACAATAATATAATGCCTGTCATAACAGATGGTAAGGTTAGCATAACTGACCAATTGTGATAACAATTGTCCACAGCCACAATCATATATGGGATGTATTATATTAATACACCCAATGTATGAGAAAAAAGATAAATATGAGTCCTAGTTCCCACCATGCAAACTAACTCATACTAGATGATCATGTAATAGGAATTGACAAAAATGATATGCATAGACACATTCCAGTAAATTAGATCATGTACAATAATCATAGGTAATCCCTTGCCTTGGCAAAAGAATCAAACAGTACCCTGCACAATCATCTTAGACTGATCAACAAAAAGCCGTACAGATTTATCCCACTATGTGGCTCGATACCATAAATCAGTTGCTTTAGGGGTTGATATCACTTATTTGCTCAAAACATTAGTGTCACACATAAGCAGATACAAAAGTTATAAAGAATAGAAAAAGACAGTGTTCATCACAGTCGGGTAACTGAATACTTCCCACTGTTTCAAATAGTACAAAAATATATGGGCTATTTAAAAGCCCTTGTCCAATTTAAACAGTTTTCACAAAGTGACCATTTTCACAGTTCCAAAAAGTCTGAAACAGTCATACAGATGTTAGCATTTAAGAAATGGTTGTCATTTCCCCAGCCACGTAGCTATTAGAAGTAACAGACCCAATGATGGGGTTCACTGTTTCAAACAAACCAAAAAAGAGTCAGTAAATCCACATACATAGGCCTTTCAATGATATTTGCTGTTCGAAAGTCAGTAGTAAAACTGCCCCGTAATTGTTGCAAAATGGCGAACCTTGCCAAAGACCAAAGTGGTAATATCTTCCATAAAAAATAGTTTAATTAAGGATACTGCCAACCACCAATTTGCGTCTGGAAAGCACTAAAAGATGATACATATTGTCCCAAACATACCATATCAGTTGCAAAAAAAGATGTTTTCCCTGTAAACACTGTCGTACAAATTCCAAAGATGAAAAGCATTTACCTTTGGTGTAATCTACTGTGTCGTATGTTGCTAATGCAATCAAATGACCATACTGTTATATATCACCAACCACAGTTTCAAAACAACCCAAAGAACAGTCCGTGAATCTTCCAACATATGCAATAATGATATTTGCTGTTCGACATATATTCAATGATGAAACTGCACCGTAATTTTTTTACCAATGGTGGACCACGCCAATCTCAAAAGCAGTTGTGTCTTCCACAAAACAGTTTGGTTAGGGATGCCGGCAACAACTGATTTGCATTTGAACAGTAGATTCAACCGTGTGTGTCCGAGGATAGAGGGCTAATTGGAGGTCTCACCATATGGTTTACGGTGGGTCTATTTTTGTACTTGTATAGCAGTAGTGATGTGCTGGTGTTCTTGAAGGTTAGAACTTTACAACAGTTTGGTTAAACTAAATCGCATCAGTAACATACGATTCAGTTGGCCATATCTAAGGTATTTTCTATTCACTTTCGGAACTGTTGCAACAGTGTTCACAGGGAAAACATTTACATTTTGGCCAAAAACACGGTATGTTTGGGTCTATGTGTATTCCTTATTACTACTATTCAGAGGGTATCTTGAGGCACAGCTTATTTTTGACACCTCACATAATTTGTAAATGAATGAGATAGACTTCTGGAGGAGAAACCTTGATGACTGTTGGATGGTGTGGTGTGCTGACCAACAATATCTGGGTGAGTTTGTCCAATATTTAAATGAAAATAAATGGAATATCAAGTGCTCACTGAATTTTCATATGCACTGCATCAACGTTTTGGATGTCACAGTGTCTAAACAACTGGATGGGTCTCTTGCCACCAGTGTGTATAGGAAATACTTTCAATATAACAACTTGCTTTATGCCACTAGTCTGCACCCACACCATACCATAAGGAACATACCCAAATCACAGTTTTTGCGTATTAAGAGGATTTGTTCTGAGAAGGAAGATTTTGTTACTTTCCAACAGGACATGACACATAGGTTCCAGACTCAGGGTTACTGTCAACAAGATATACAAGCTGCTAGTCAGTTTGTATCTGCTCAGGATAGATCACAGCTTCTTGTATATAAGGACAGGACTCACACAGTGGACGCACAGCCGATTAGATTTATAACCATCTATGGTAGGAACATTCATCTCATTAGGGATATTGCAACCAAACACTAGAACATTCTTATGGCAAATGAAGACTTGAATCATATGCTAGGGGATCAATGCTTGTTTTCATACCGCAGGGGCAAAACACTGGGCTCTCATTTTGCACACTATAAGAAGTGTAACAGTGGTTTATCTATGCATTATCAATTAACTATAACAGGGGACAAACTTTTGGGGACATTTCCATGTGGACACTGTTCCTTTTGTAAACACATACGCAAATCCAAACAATTTACAAGTAAAAACACAGGCAAGGTATTTGATATACTGTGTTTTGGAAATTGTGGATCAGATTGGGTTATATATTTGGCTGCCTGCAAATGCTCATCTTTCTATATTGTGCAAGCATCACATCCTCTATGGATCCGCATGTCAGAACATTACATTGACATCCAAAATAAACGGATCACTAATGCCTTATATAAACACCAAATTATTCATCCCACTGCCCAGTTTTCCTTTACAGTGATTGACAGGATACAGGGAGATCGGTCCAATAAACTAGGCTGGCATTCTATTTTAAATAACAAGGAAAAATATTGGATTGTGAAATTAGGAGGTTTGTTTTAACCAGGTTTAAATGACCACTTATAATGTGGATGTATTGTATTTTGTGTTATATGTTTACTAATTTGTTAGTTGAATTGCAGGAAATGACACAATAGGAAGTATGGATGCATTTGTATATAAACATATAGTTTTGTTGGCATCTTGATTCACTGAGGAAAGCTAGTGTGCCAAAACTGGTATGATGATACTGTGTGAATAAAAGTATTCAGCAAACAACACCTGGTGCTGGCCTTTTTTGTTTTGACCTTGTGTGCAATGTAAGCCACACACTTCCGTATCACTACATAGCTAGGTAGGGGTCTAGTCCCAGTGTTGCCAAGTAACAGTGTACGTGTATGTGGATACATCAGGTTGCAGGGTATATACACCTCAACGGGTCACCTGTCCATGTGGCACAGGCAATAACTGTTTTAGCAACCTGTGACATGTGTTCAACTGTACCCCAGATATATCACAGCCATGGTGTCACCACAGTGCCATACCCCATTGTGGAATATGACTGCAGACCATCCTCATGCTGACACCTGTATACCTACAACACAAATGGATAAGATTATAGGGACCGCAGTCAACCAGTGTTACTAACAGCTATAATGCATCATTGCTGGATGGCTACACTACCTGCCATCTATGCATTACACTTTACTCCTTACAACATGTTACACTACAGTACTGTGGTTCACTGTAGTACAGTCACCATGTGCATCAGAACCATATTAGCCTGTCCCTGCATTGATGGTATGGATGACAGGGATGTGGCACAGGTATCATCATATGCACAGGACATCCATGTGCTGACACATGTACACCTACAACACAAATGGATGACAATATAGAGACCGCAACCAACCAGTGTTACTAACAGCTATAAAGCATCATTGCTGGACAGCTACACTACCTGCCATTTATGCATTACACTTTACTCCTTACAACATGTGACACTGCCGTACTGTGGTACACTGTAGTGCAGTCACTGTGTGCATCAGAACCATATTAGATTGTCCCTGCATTGATTTAATGGATGACAGGGATGTGGCACAGGTATCATCATATACACAGGGTGTGATGTTGGCTTGCCAGAGGCCAAGGGTGGGCCATACATTTGACATGTATGTGGGTGAGTGGTGTACTGTGGTGAGCTGGGCGTGATGATGTGGTGTGTGTAGGTATGGGGTTGCCCTAGGTGTGTTTGCATAGTGTGTGGGTATGCATGCACACAGTTCTGCCATGTGGCTGCCCTACACAAGTGTTTATGGACAGCTGCAGACCATACCTGGCAGGGTGTGCAGTTCACTGCCTCCACCCACAGACACTTGGACTGTGCCTGCCAGGGGTTCCATGGGCATGTCCAGGTACAGGCTTTGATGTGCCACTCTCAACTGATGATGACAAATGTCCGCTGCTACCAGGTCCCTCCTGGGACTGGCCAGGACCATGTGCTCATAGCCTGCTGTGGTATGGAGTGAACAGCACCCCCCCCCCACAGTGCTGGGGCTTGTACTGCCACTATGGGAGCCCCTTAGTGTCCTAGCACATCCACATTGACTACCAGCTGTTGATGTTGCTGGCCTACATTCATGCGGCCATCGCCGCACTTCCACCACACGTTCAAGCACAGACAGACCATCTGTGTGGACACCAAGATTAGATTGCATGCAGGAGGGACCCTGACCTACCTCACCACCTGTGAGAGAAAGCAGTAAATGCACTTTAAAACCTGTACAGCATTGCCTAACAGTACACACACACACACACACACACACACACACACACACACACACACACACACGCACACACACACACACACACACACACACACACACACACACACACACACACACACACACACACACACCTCCATAATACCTACCTGTCCTTGGCTTTACAGCCAGTCCCACATATATGTCCATGTGGTACCCCATCCTGCATCACACTTGTTAACATACACACATTCATACCACTCATTAACATATCAGTCCTCTAAATGCCTACACAAGCAGTCATAACACAAGGCCTGTTGCTACTTTGCCTGCCTGACCTGTGTGTATTGGTTTTACATGGTCTCACTGCTGTCATTCAGTATACACCTTCTCTATGTCCAGCCATGATGAGCATGGCTCTTATATGTGTGAGCTACTATATTGTATCCATAATATCATGCACTGGTGTGTCATGTGTATGTAATGCTCAGTACATGCTACATATGCTGCTCCTTCAGCCTATCAAGTGACAACTGTAATATTTGGATTCACTCCTTAGTGTTGACTAGTACTTCCCCAATGCATCTGTAGTGCTGTATACGTGTGTTGTAGGTGACCTCTCTGCTGAATGCAATAATAAGGGTGTACCTGGTGTCTACCTTCCTTCTGGATGCCTGTTCCATGCTACAGACCATATTATACTATCAGCTGTCCTGTGATTACACACATGACAGGTATTCCTGGTGTGTAATGTGGCAGTCCATGTACATGTACTGCATGATCCCAGAGGGAGGTACTGCTGTATGAACACCCCACAATCACATATGTGCATACATGGCCAGCCACACAAACACACACACATGCACACAAGCATCCTACATGCATCAACCTCCCTTCACTTCACCAGAGTGACCCTACAGACAAACTAACTACCTACCTGGATGCACACACACATACAAGTGAGGTTGCACAATGAAAGTACACACAGTCCTCCTATTACCCCTCTGTCAACATGCATAACATATGGTACCCGACAGCATGCAGTGCAGCTATAGTCAATCCATGCTGGCAACAGTATACATGTGTTTGATGCATGTGCTGTGTCACTAGGTGAAGTCCCTTCCCCTGGATACCACTGTGCCCATGAACACGGTATTTCTGTGCACCTGTTCTGCACCCTGCCATGTATTGTGCACCACACCTTACAGGTGTATGGCCTATTGCTGAATGTGTACTACTGTGTTGATTATGTCAGCTTTAATGCTTACAGCCCCTATGTTTTCCAGCAACACATACCTGGTATGATATGTGGGCAGATGTCATTTGTGAATGTCTGATGTCTGATGCACAGCTCTCAACATCAGCGGACCATGTATGACAGATCTAATACTCTTACTCTGACAATCATCAACGCATACTGTGGCTCTGAGGGGTGTACACACCTTTATTGATTTGATGCACCCATCCCTAATCTGCCATGGGACCACATCACCGCATATCTTAGCAGTACACGAGCCCGATATGTGACATATGTCCTGTACTTTCATATGCAGTATCTACAGATTGTGTTAGGTGTGCAGCTGCTGATTGCAATGCATATGCACCCTGTGAGCATATGTGTGCATACCCTTATCATTACAGTTTATCTCACCTCTTGTTGTGTGTACTACAGCAGTCACTACTCCTGGCAGGGGTATACCAGAGTGGGCCATCTGCATTTGCCAGTGTATGTTCAATCTGGCCTATACATGTTTCCCTATTCTGCATGATTGCAAGGTCTAGTCATGTGCACATCCCATGGTGTTCACACACTGCCATCACTATTGCTGTGGGGGTAGGGTTATGGCTGCCACAGGTCCTGAACCTGACTATGTGCAGATAGAGCCATTCCTAGCATCCTTAGGATCCTTGCTGCAGTGCACTGGTGTGTCATTCTGATACCCCCCTCATTCAGCCTTTATGCAGATACATGACAAGTAAGCCCTACACATGTGTGTCACTTTGTAGTGTCCCATACACTGAACATCATGTTACAGCCTATACCCAGCTGCTAATGTGGACTACTGTAATGTCTTATGCCATAGTTTATCTCTGCAGCAGTTGCCATTGTCCTACAGGTATATACACTGGTGTCGCACTGTATATGGGTGTTGTTCCGAACATGTCCCTACTGTAGGCCATGTCTCCCACCATTATGTTACTCCCTGTGGACACATTCCACAATGATAGAATGTTAGTTATCATGCAGGTGTCTGACATACCCTTCCAATACCCCATCATGGTAACCCCTGTGATGCTGTGCATTTCACAGCAACAATACTTGCACATGTACAGCATGCATTCAGAGTAGGTGTGTTAGATGTGTGCATGGAATATACCATTGCCATTACATGCCCGGAGTGTTGGCAAGCATCTACATAAACCATACTCACCAGCTATGGGGTGCTGCCTTAGTGGTATCCCGGATTGACCTACATAAGAGGGTGAGAGATGCAATGCCAGTGGCCACACCTGTGGCAGTGCTACAGGGTGGGTGCAGTATTACAATGCATCAATGGTACATTTCCACAATACTACCACATCTAGACATCTGTTTATCACTACAATGCAGCAACACAATATATCTATGACATGTCAGATATGCATGATCTACCTGGACTGATGCAGATGTATACACAACAGTGGTCTACTGATGTGCCCTGTGTCCTTACCTGCACGCTCCTCGGCCGATGTGTGGGTGCCACCCACCTCCACAAAGGTGTCCAGCAGTTGGTGGCTGGCCAGATGGGCAGGTGCCATGAGGCTGGCCAGGAGCTCTTCCACACATGTCGGGGGGGGGGATGGATGGCATGACCCCCACCCCCAGTGGTGAGGTGATCTCCCGGACTGCAGCAGCACGCCAATGGGAATTGCAAAGCAGGTCAGTACAATGATGCCGAACCTGCTCATAACTGCAGTTGTGCAGTCCAACATCATTGACCCTGTGGACTAGGTCACTCCAAAGGGCAGTCCACTCCTGCTGTTCATGGGCAGCCCTGCCAAACAGCACTGGGTAGTGCTGGATCAGGTGTGTGATAAGCACATCATTCTCAGCTGTCAAATAGGTAGGCAAACTTGCATGTGACATCTTGGCTGAAAGAGATAAAGATGGAAACAGGTCTGAGCAACTCATACAGCAAAGTTACCACAGTTCGTAATACACATCTCTGTCACCCCCCCCCCACCACCACCATATTAGCTTCAATAAACTGTATACACAACTCATTAGGTATGGCTACAGCTTACCTACCAGTGGGACAGATATTGTATTGTACCACACTTTCTGCTATGTGATTGTAGCCATGTTCCCTCTGTGGACACTATCATTTCTGGCCTGTTGCAGACTATTCATCTGCATGCCATTGTCAGTGCCACTATGGTTCCATATATGCCTGTAGTATGGCTGCTTTGTGATTGCTACACATCTGACATTCTGTGTTATTGGGGATAGCTATGCATGCTGTTGGGCATGTTCTGGGATTGTGTAGACTATTACTACCAACATATGTTCTATAACAGTGACACAATAACATGTATATGTACTATTGGCCAGCAGGATCACCTCTCCAAACCCATATGCCCATGATACCTGGCCACATCACATGTGTGTCCCAACCTGGGGCCTTCTCATGTACTGGTTCTGCAATACCACCAGGTGGAACCAACCCAGGGGATGTTGTTCCCTGCCGTGGCACACGCAGACATGTTCCTGTCCCCTGAGTTCAGTTCTAGAGTCTGTTCCATACCGGGCTCCACAGACACATTTGAGATGTGCTACATCACTCTGAGGCACCCAGTACACATTCACAGGGCCAACATGCTCCTCCTGTTCAGCCTCCAGGCTAGACACCTTCAGAACGTGGACTGCTGTTGTGAATAGCAGTGGGTGGGAGGCTTGTTCCCATTGTGCCCATATTGGGGCCAATGGGGCATCCACATCATAGACCACACACACCATCCAGGGTGCTTACCCACCACATGTGTCACATAAAACCACCCCTGCAGACTGTCGTCTATATCTGCCAACCCTGACCACCTCCATAACTATACCTGCCATACTTACCCATATTCCCATTGCATGCTTCACAGACAGGGGCAATGTGGTCCCAACAAGGGACTAACATATGACATGCCCATCCATGTTGCACACACTGACAGCTGTAGATATCTGTGTGTATTGCTATGTGTGCTAGTGCCTTGCACATAGCATGCATCACTGTGGTAGTAATATAGGGGACATGTATTTACATACACATATGTTTGTGTGTGTGTTTGTATATATGTAGACATGTGCATATAGGTATATATTTATATATTAACAACCAAAAACCTCATAAACTCCAAAAATGCCGAAAAATGGAACTCTGAAGAAGTTCACAGTTTTTAAAAGTGGATGAAACGCGTAATTTTGATTGATTTATTCCTGACTGTCTTCACCTTGTTCCATTTTTTGGCATTTTTGGAGTTTATATATTTATATATGTGTAGATATATATGTGATGTTGTATATATGTGCTCATATATATGTCTACGCATGGGTATCTGTATATTTGTGGACATACATGCTGATATATATATATATATATATATATATATATATATATATATATATATATATATATATATATATTATGTATGTGTGTGTGTGTGTGTATATATATATATATATATATATATATATATATATATATATATATATTATATATCTTTATATATTATATATGTGACATATGTACACATATGTATACCTATACATGGGGTACATTCAGACATCAGGTCCACAATCTCACAACACCTTGCATAGCTGCACTGTTCTGCCTTGCTACAACACAGACAGGTGCCACATATGGACATGGCCTGACATTATGGGGGTATATGTAGGACCCGATTGCAGGTAACCCTATTACACACTTATGGCATTCCTGTATGCTACATTACACATTAACCTGAGTATCCTGCAAGTGGTGAGCTGTGGGTCCCACATGTCCATCATAATGGCATTACTTCCACCACCAGCTATTGGCCACGTAATATACATACTTCCCATTACACTACACACATTATGATGGCTTACATCTTGTCAGTCAGTGCTGATCTGCACAGTTGACGGCTATGGCCCACTACTCACAGGGACAGACACTATTGTCCACAGCAGTTGTTTAGTTGAACATCATTACAACAACACCTGATGGCACATATAAATCATTCCACATCATCTGTCCCATTATTATGGACCTATCCCATTATTATGGACCAGGTACTGCATTCAATAACATGCATATATATTTCACATACCTGTTGTGGGAATGATGCCAGTTCTGGATAGTTTGCTGGATGTTAGACTGGTTTGCTCTTCCTTTGGCTTTTACTTTGCCTTTGCTTTAGGCTTTTTGTTTTGTTTTGTTTTTTTTTTCTTTCTTTCTCTTTCTCTTTCTCTTTCTCTTTCTCTTTCTCTTTCTCTCTCTCTCTCTCTCAGTCTCTCTCTCTAGTAAATGGATTGAGCTGCTTTGAATAGATTGCAGCATGGCCTTAGTAGGTGATCCACATGATCAGTTGATGACCTCTGCACCAATCAGTGTCCTCCACTTGCTAACTGCATGCAGCTTGCTGTCTAGTACTTCCATTTACCACTGTCATGGCAACCACCTACTATAAATCCCTACATCATGTAGGCATAGTCCATTTACCTTTCCTGTGAGATGGACATCCTTCCTGTGTGTGGGCATCAGTGTTACAGACAGCAGGTAGCAATATCTCTTACAGGAGAACCTGCACACTCAGGCCAGCTACATATTTGTAGAAGGTTCCAGAAGTACAGACAGAGTGTGAGTAGAGTTGTGTTATGCTTTGTATAGTCCTGGTGTTACAGGGTTTGTGTGTACATACTAGTTTACCTTGGAATACAGTCTGTCTGCATAGCTCTCAACTGTGGGCCTATCCTCTTGATGGCCAGAGGTGTGCCTATTATGTTTTGTCTGTCCACCACACAGGTCCTGTGTCAGATATTTCACTGGCAGTGTGTGTGTTGAGTGCTATCAGTACATGGCTACATTCATTTATGTTTCTAACCTCAAATCCATGACTAAGGGTATGTTGCAGACTATCCTGTAACACCAGTGACTTGCTTAATGTATGACAACAGTTTTTCACATATGGGCCTGTGTTCCAGCCTCTGTCCTCCACCTACATACCAAGCTTTGCACATATGACATGTTGTCATGGGTTGTTCAATAGTGGGCTGTGAGTATGTCATGCTGCCATTCCTGCCATCAGTCCACTGCTGTTGTATCCCCCACACATATGGTGGGGCTGGGGCCATATATGTGTGGTCTTCACCTACACACTACATGTGTGCCCTTAAGCACTCCAGAGGCCAGTGTATGTAACAATGGTATATGGCCCTATATTATTGAGTCTGGGGGGGTGCACCATAACTAACCTAGGCTGTTACAACATGTGGGGGTATCAAGGGTGAGCTACCTTAAGGTATCTGAATGTACATTACCATACAGTTCACCTATATTTAAATTAATTACTTACACTGGGTTAATGCAGGCCTACTGCCTCCTGCCATACAGACTGTTCTGTTTGTCAGTGTGCTTGTGATGGTGTCAGCTATGCCTTGTTATGTAACAGTTACAACCCATTGTGTCAACTGAGGTCTTTAACACCTAGTGATTGTGTACAGAGTGTAGATAGAGGCTGCTGAACATACATCTGCATTACTTACTGTGAGTGTTTGGTATCCTGTGGCCTAGTCTGTCTTTACTATTGTACTATTTGAAGGGCTCAGCCTGGAGAGTAACATTTGTACACCTTTTCAGACTACTGTATTAGTATAACTGTTTCACAGTTACATTACTCTGTTTATATGGATATCAGTGTCTAAACAGCTATATGACATGGCATATACAACTGTAATAGTACACAAATAAAGGTTTTCCATTTATGCAGACCTGTGTGTGGTGTTATATCCTATGACCTCTCTGTGGGTATATGTTGCAGGCAACGATTGTCATTTGTATGGGTGGCACATACAGTGTCCAGTTGTTAAGGTGTTAACTGCAGGCATAGTTGCTGTTACATACTGTGTGCACCTTCTACATATGTATCGTGCAGGGTGGATGTGTTTGGCTGTGGGGGGAGGGTGTATACCTGTTCATACAAGACGTATGTTGTTTGGGGCCTCTCAACCCCATTAGCGGTGCATGTGGACATATATGTTATCTTCCCATTGTTATCTACAGATATATGTCCGTATATACCTATATAGATATATGTATCTGCTTACATATATATAACTATGTCCGTATATACCTACATAGATAGACATATCTGCTTACACACATATATATATATATATATATATATATATATATATATATATATATATATATTTATAAAAAACTTGCTGTATATATTTTGACATATAGATGTAAACATAATTATAGATGTATGCATTTGTATATATATATGTTTATATATAATATATATATATATATATATATATATATATATATATATATATATATATATATATATAACTTGCTGTATATATTTAGACATATAGATGTAGACATAATTATAGATGTATGCATTTGTATGTATATATATGTTTATATATAATATAGATATATGTATATATATATATATATATATATATATATATATATATATATATACATATATAGATATGTTGTATCTGTTTAGATATTAATATATATACACACATACATCTACATGCTGGAATACATTCCTGTGTTGTTGAATGACTGGGCTGGATGATATGTTTGTGAAAAAAATCAGGGTTATGTATATCTGACATGGCTTAGTGGTAAATCATTTTGGCTGTGGTGTGTAGGGTCCTGGGTTTGAGCCTTACAGAGGCTGTTTATTTTGTTGCTGGGCAGAAGAAGGGCCGTTGGATACAGAGTGATTAAGGCACTTTTGAGCAGTTGTAAGCGGGTTTGCGCAGAGGTAAGCACTGCTAACTTCCAGTTACAGTTTCTTATACTCAGCTTCTAAATTGCTTAACCTGTGTAGGCATTGCTTACCTTCACACAAACTGGCTTAAACCCACTTACTGCCACTTAAAAGTGCTTATTCCCACTTACCCGCATGCTAATTTCTTTAAAAGAAAAGAAAAAAGGGTTGATAGGAAAGTGGTGAAAAAGGGGCACAAAGAGGGAAAGACAGTAGGGAAAATAGCTGGGGATGTGCAGGAAGGGTGTGGGGAAGGTCCATAGCTGCCCATTTCTTCTACAGCAACAGCTGTGCATATACACTGAATTTGGAGGTAGATTTGGACACTCAACCACCTTGGAGGGGGTGAGGACAACAATAATAAGTTGTGATGCCAATTAGACCAGATTACATGTGTCCAGTGGACACATGTGCAAAATGGACAGCTATGTATGGGGCAGGTTTTTTTAGGGGGAATAGATTGCCCTTTTTTTATCAGGTGAGAGTGGAATGTTGGGGAGGGATAGTAGGTATATTTGGGGAGGTAGGTTGGGTAGGTTAACAGACAAGACAAACAAGATGCATACAGGGGCATTATGTGACACATGTGCGAGGTAAACACCTTGATGGGGAGGGGTGTTGGGAAATCGGAAGCCCATGAGCCCCCCTAGTGAACACAGTGTGACTGAGGTCCCCACCCATGGGCAGTCACCACTGCACCTTCATAGCCCCGAAGGTGGCTGTGCTGGGGGATGAGTTGCAGAGCCAGGCTGGCCCTCTAATCATGACACATGGCTCTTGAGATGGCGTAGCAGATCACCAAATTGCTGGTCGAGCTCGCTACGCACCACGACCCAGATCTGGCAATGGGTCACAGGTTCCTGCCTGTGCCCTCTCCTGGGGGGGGTGACCCCATCGCCTCAGGTGGTTCCACCCAAAGGTGGTGCAGGACCAATAGACAGGGAGGTCCCAGGTTGGGCCCCAGACATGCTGGTGCCTGGTGCCATGGCCAGCTGAGGTGGGACAGGTGGGTCTGCTGGGACCGGCCTTCCCAAATGTGCTATAGTGTTTAGATTTTATCATCATATGTGGGTTAGTAATAGTCAACACATTCCAGGGTATTTATATATCAGCATACATAGATATTCCCATTAACTCAGACAGCAGATAAGGAACAGTTGCATAGCAAGCTGAACACATGCATATATGGAAATACAGTGGTAATAAGAACAGCATGCAGGTACATTGATGGCACCATGACACCAATGTTGGAATAATTCAATATAGCACATGCATGGGAACAATTAAAATATTTATCAAATAAGACAATATCAGAACATTGGAGTCATTACATATTGGTTGGGGTGGGTATGTTGTTTATTGTTGGAGATATGGTGTGGGGGGGAGAAAGATGTCAATTAACAACTAGTATATTCCTGTAGTCCATATTACTTTCCTAGTCAGTGCTCTAATCTGTACCTTTCAAGTCTTACTACACTACCTTATAGCCTTAGTTTGGACAGTGATATGGCTGTCATCATCATTATACATGAACTGGTTTTACCTGCAGTATACACCTCTTACCTGGTATACCTGTGAAGGGAACGCATGTTAACACTAACTAACTGTTTCTACACATACTCCTAGATTCTGTTGTGCACATGGCTATCCAAATCTTTCTGCACAGACTCTGGCCATGTGTTGACCACATGCAGGTGTACCGGGACATATCTAGAATATTGCCCTCTCCAACATTTAGTGACTTGACAGTCACATATACATGTTTTCCTACACAGTTATATTATGTAGCACAGTGTGGGTGACAGTGATCATTGATCCTTTATTATTCAGAGAAACTGCAACACTCACAATTCCCTACAATACCAGAGTAAACAGTATCAGTACAGGGTATAGTGGTTTTTATTTCTCAGCACAGTGTTTGTATCCGACATACCTGTGGGAGCAATGTTTGTTAGCACTACCTGAATGTTGCCACACAAAGTTCCAGATTACACATTAGTATTATGCACATACATCTCACTCTGTGACTGTACACACTTTGGTCACAGCTTGACAACATGGGGGTGTAGATAGGACATACTTGGCTTATTACTCTCCTAACAGTTTCAGGAGTTGCTACAGTGACTGGTTTGTTCACATAGATGTTGGACAATCACTTGTATTCCCTGTTTGCTGGCTAAACATCTGGGATCATCCCACAGACTTACCATGGGGACAGGGGGACATGCAGCAGATATGGGCCCATATACTGGACATTATGGTCTCATATGTACAGTTGTGGGGTACGATTCTGTATGCAGCCTACTTCCACTCCCAGGATTCAGACCATGGCTGTGTCTGCTACAACTTAAACACAGTCCATCAGAGTTGTGTATGCTATATAGATATTGCTCTATATCTCCTATCTGCTTTCTGTTCTATAATTCTCCTGTGCTTTTGCATTCTGACCTTGTATTACAACACTCTTACACAGATTTCCTAGACAGTTATATTTTGTAGGACAGTATGGGCGACAGTGATGCGTAATCCCTCATTAGTCAGAGCAACTGCATCACTCACAATGCCATACAATACCAATGTAAACACTGCCAGTACAGGGTATCATTCTTGTATTTCTGGGCACAGTGTTGGGATCTGACAGACCTGTGAGAGAAATGTTTGTTAGCACTACCAGATTATTGCCACACACAGTACCAGATTCTACATTACTATTATGCACATACATCTCACTCTGTTACTGTACACACTCTGGCCCTTGCTTGACAAGATGGGGTGTAAATGGGACATGCATGGCTTCTTAGTCTCACAAGGTTTGGGGGAGTTGCTAGTGTGCCAGCTTTGTTCTTATAGATGTGTGTCAATCAGTTGTATTTCCTGTTTGCTGCCTATATGTCTGGGATCATCCCACTGATTTCCCAGGTGGACAGGTTGACAGGCAACAGATATGGGCCACTTTACTGAACATTCTGGGCATATCTGTACAGTTGTGGGGTATGATTCTATATGCAGACTACTACCACTGGCAGGATTCGAACCATGGCTGTGTGTGCTAAAAAACAACAGTTCACATCTCAGTTGCATGTGCTATTTGGGTTTTGTTGTCTGCCTTTTCCCTGTTTTCTGTCTATGTGTTTCTCAGTTGTACTATATGGCCTCTTGGGATTACACCAGCCATATACAGGCATTCCTACACATTCTCTTTACAAAGGAACAGTCCTTCCACCAGATGTTGGGGGTTGGTATAAGGTGTTTATCTGACAAACACCAGGTACAAAGTTTGATTCTCACCATTGAAAGGGAAATTGGCTAGACCCATAATGGCAGGTAGCCATAGATGAAAGGTTGGGTACATCTGTATGCTTTTTTCAAGCGGACATAGTTAATACTCCCTACTACTGCCTTAAAGTTTTGTAACTGTCTTTGGGTAAGGAAGAACATTTTCAGGTGGGGAGAACTTCAGGTGGATTCCAGGCATGTTAGTTCCTGTTCAGAATGACCACCATTCTTGTTTCCATCATGTAATCCTCAACTCAGCTGGCTGTACAAGGGAAGGCCAAGGCAGTCTCCAGAAAGACAAATATAGTTTAATTCCAGCTCAAAACATTAGAGCAAGTTCTCTGGTAACTGATAGTTGATATGTATCATCAGTATGTATGCATTCATGTGGAAAAAGAGGAGTGGGTCTCTTTCCCATAATTTCCTTTGGTGTACTCTAGCATTAGAGAATACAGACCATGAAAAGAAGGAAGGATTACCTATGGTTACTGTCTACTGTCATCAGCAGCATCTGCAGAGGTCACCCCTTCACTAGATTACATTTCTTTGCTGATCTTACCTCTTTTCAACATGCCAGCACTTTCAATGGCATTGTAGTTCAGAACTGATCATCCAGACATGGGGAGATCCTTATGCTGACCAGATTATTATAGCATTAGTACTGAAACTCAAGCTGAGATGGTACAGCCTCCATTCTTTCAACATTTATTTTCATAGACAAATGCTGGACAGTGCAGGAGCTGGTTATGAAACTCCGCTAGAAAGCCATGAATTAGAGTAGTAGCTTAGATTGCAGGCTTATTGATCTGCTGGTCTCAGTGACCATATTAATAAAAATATATTTTGAAATCAAAACCTGTTAAATGACAATGACCTTTTTTTCCTGTGGCTCATTCACATGCATAATTGTATATTTAAAAAGCAGTTTTGTAGTATCTTTACCATTTATTCCTTTTTCACTTTAAATGCAGTGAACTAATTCAGATAGTTATATATCATAGAGGTTACCACTATTCCATAAAAGATTATCCATAAAAATAAAACAAAGCTCATCCGTCCATATTCAAATGCAACTTGGATCTAAGGATGGGTAATAGAAAATGTACTCCAGGATTGCCCCTCATGCCACTAATGGATAGAGGCAGTTCCTAAATGCTGCATCCCTTATATGGGTCCCCACAAATTATCTATGGAATGATCCCAGTTGTTCTCACTAGGGTTAATATACAATTATCAGCCATGGGATAGGTAAGATCAATCAGAAAATGTTAATTCAAGCACCAAAAGGGAATTGACTAAGCTTAAAAAGTCCTCCAAGTGAACCTATGTTGTGGTAGTAAGTAGTTATAAAAAATGCTCTTTTTAGATCACTAAGTGCCCCTCTCACCCTCTGTCCCCCCAGTCTTCAACAGCTTCTGGCACCTATGGTTATGCCAGTGGCAATGGTAAGGTCACGGGTGAGACGGTCCCAGGCATCCATCTTATATTGGGAGCCTTGTACTGGCCCTGCAGCAGTCTCTGTTCATGGTCTTTGACAAGGAGTCCTGCCATGACTCTGGACTCCTGGATGCACCAGCTCTGCACCGCAAAGCGCACACCCTCTCCCCTTCTTGACATAGTGCCTTTAAGGGAAGGTACAACCAGTTATGAGATGTATTCCCGCCTCTTGGGTTGAAGTAGGGACAATTTTCCACACTTTTTCATGATTGGCTGGTTTTTAAAAGGCTAAGCTATGGGCAAACCTGCTTACTTATGGTTGGCATTGTTTAAAGGGATATAATACTGGGCACATTGAGTTAGCTGCCCTGCACATTGCTTACACCTCCTAAGCTGGCCTGTGCAATGCTTAGCATTGCTTACATTTGACTTTGCATTATATTTCTTTTTTGGCATTGATGTATTATTCATTACATCTTATATGTATGCCTGGTATCCATGATTCATGTGCATGTAGACTGTATGGGGTCTTTGTGTTTTATTGGGGACTTTAACATTACAATTACACATGACTTCTGGGCTTACTGCTGTACTCCAGTTCACATATTTATGTTATGTAGTGGGTTATGGTGGTGGTGCTGCGGTAGCATTGTTGCCTCACAGTAAGATGCTGTCCGGTTCGATTCTCAGCTAGAGCATCTTCTGCATGGTGACTTGTGTGAATGGACATACCTTAGTTGAAGGTCGTGCATCAGGGCTGGTAACTCGGCACGTAAAAATCAACTACCAATCATTAGCGGACCGGAGTTCCACTGTGGCGACCCCCTAACAGGGAAAAGCCGAAAGACACAACAAAAAGTGGGTTATGGAACATATGTCTGTATACTGATTCCTTTCACAGGTTCAGTTTGATTTTTCTATAGTGAAGACTTGTTTGCTGATACCTCATTCATCTGTACTTCTGTGATGGCTTGGCGGTTAACTACTGCGACTATAGTGTATAGTGTCCTGGGTTCAAGACCTGCAAGGCTGTTTATTTTGTTGATGGGCAAAACAAGGGCGATTGGATACAGAGTGATTAAGGCACTTTTGAGCATTTGTAAGTGGGTTTGCGCGGCTTTGCGCGAGGGTAAGCAATGCTAACCTCCGGTTACATATGCTTACAGAGAGTTAGCTTCAATATTGCTTATCCTGTGTGTGCATTGCTTATCCCCCTGCAAATGGGCTTAAACCCACTTACTAGTGCTTATATATGCTTACTACTGCTTATTGGTGCTTCTACCTGCTACTAGCGCTTTATTCATTATGACACTGACACCTCACGTGCATTATACTCCATTTCATAAATATATGTTATTTAGTGGGTTATGCAACAAAAATATTGGTCATAATGTGCTTTGCCAGGGAAAATGAAATGTGGTGCAGTGGAACTCAAACCGGGAATGCCTACTTGTAAGGTGAATGCTCTGCCCACTACACTATTGCTATGCTGCTCCATTTGCATATATCTTCCTTGTTATCCTCTTCAGCCATTTAACCATAGCTAAGCATTGGGCACACCCACGCACCTATGGTTAGCTTTAATCAGAGTTTTTAAAAAAAATAAAAGGGTCTGTTCATTTTATTTCTATATACTTGCCAATGTACATGGGGGCCTGTTGGTGGGGATATGCGGACACCTATGAGCGGTCTCACTCATTTCTTTTCCCTTTCAACTGTTCTTCATTGCAGGGGCATGTATATTCTGAGAGCTCTGCTCTCAGACACGCCCCCTGCAGTCTTGCACACTCCATGTAAGATTAGTAGCTCAGGCAGCGTGCCTCATTACTATGCATGGCGCACTGCCATCCTGCTCCTAAATGGCCGCTTCCATGCAAGACTAAGCTAGTCCTACATGGAAGATTAGTAAATCTGGGGGCTTATTTAGATAACAGGCTATTGAGACTTTCTCCTCCTACCAGAAGAGTGTAACTGTGGAAACAGGAGCAATATCTAAAATTCAAAGTAAACCACAAGAAATCTATTTTTTTGGGATGTGGCTGCTTCTTACTTTAAAAATATACAGATTTGCAGAAGCTGTAGGAGTTAACCTTTGGACAGACTTGAAATCCAAGCTCTCTTGCTTGTGAGGGTTTTGTAAATTATGTTTTGAATCTGAATGTCTGAGTCAGTGAGGCACAGAACTGAATTGTTTTTAGATTATATTTAGAGCAATTTATTTCTGAAATTATTTTATTCTTTTATTTTCAAATAGTTGTGCAAGTGTTTTACTGTCTATGCATTTATTTAAAAATGTGTTAACTTATTAATTTGAAGAAAATAGCTGTTAAAAATTTTATATGAGTGACTAATGGTTTACTTATTAGCTTAACAGTTT
Organism: Protopterus annectens; assembly: GCF_019279795.1. Classification (NCBI taxonomy): domain Eukaryota; kingdom Metazoa; phylum Chordata; order Ceratodontiformes; family Protopteridae; genus Protopterus; species Protopterus annectens. The sequence goes on from NC_056730.1 coordinate 923,253,511, forward strand.
ATGCTTTCCAAATGAACATAAAATTGTGAATTATTTTCTCTTAAAAGGATGACTACTCATAGTTAATTGTTACCATTTGAATATTTATAGGCTGGTTTATTTTAAGGGTAAAAAAATAAGACCACAATCTTATTGTAGTGCAATATGGTCATAAAAGCAGTGCTGGTGAAGCAACAGGCAGCACACTTAACTATGGTGCAGAAAGTTGTAAGTTCTATTCCCACACGCAGTAGATGGATTGCTAGCACAACAGTACAGCATAAGCAAATTCTTCACTTCTCAATATAGCATCTGAAGGATAAAATGTTAAACTGAGGTCTCATCTGTCTGAGCTGATAGTAGCTCAAGTGGATGCAAAAGATCCCATATCAAAATGACTAGAGGAAGTTTCCTGATGCCCTGGCCAAAATGTCCCCTTAGTGGTATAAATACCATCTTGGGTGGTTACTGAAAAGAGGCTGGTATCCTAGTAGGACTAACCTAATCAACAAAGACTAAATCAAAATTAAATATTATAAACCAATAATCTGAAGATTAGTTTGGTTTTCATGGATGTAGAGCCAGCTTTCAGAGAAGCTTATGGCAAATTCCATTTTGGACAGAGCAGAAGCATTTGAAATCCAGTAAGGAAAAGTAGAAGGTTGTTCACTTTGGTTGGGTGAAACCTGTGGAAATATATAGTCTTGGTGGAATTGCTATAAGTAGGAGAAAGGACTGAAAGCTGGCAATCATCCCTAAGTTGAAACCATAACTGTCAACTAATATTCATTAGGCATAACACTATGATTCTTGGCCCTCCAATTTAGCCTTGCTCTTTTCAGATTTCCTGATGTTCCCCATAAAGTCAGACCTCTTTATGGTTACATACATTATTAAATAAATAAACTAAGCTGAGGCAAAGTCTCCTTGCTACTAACTGTATTGAGTCTAGAATATAAAGACCTTCTGTTGTGAAAAAGTAAGAAAATGTTTCCTTTTCTGACCCTCTGCTAAGATGTTTAGAGCTCAGTTCTATGATTTTTAATGTTTGGAAGTTGAGAGGTATGGCTGCTGTCACAATGCATCATGAATGACAGTGATAAAGGCAAATCAAATTATTAACTGAAAAGCAGAGAGTGGATTGGAGAGATTTTATATCATTCATTCAGTCAGGAGATTGGTAAGAATGAAGTATGTACAGTTCTGGACTGCATACAGGAGAAGAAAAATCAAGGTAGTAGAAAACATGTAATGCTAGTTATCAGGATGGTGAAGGAAATGGACTGGCTGGGTATGAGGAGAGATTTGGAAAGTTTGTCACAAATGTGTCAGACGACAGCTATGGGGATGTAATTTGCATACATCAAATTGTTCAGCAGCAAATGCAAGGAGCAATAATGGAGAGAATGAACAGGGACAAAATAGGTAAGAAGACAGTGGCAGCTAGAAGTCAAATTCTCAAGTTAGACATGAGGAAATATGTCTTCATTGGAAGGGTGGTAGGATCCTGAATTGTAATACCTGAGGCAATGTTGCAGCATAAGTTATCAAAGAGAGACAAAACTGTTTAGGTTAGACCAAGACAATGGAAATTAAGGGGCAGAATAGCTGCAGAGGGGTACAAACAGTGCTCAGTCAGATTTCTCACCTCAGTGCTATGATCATCCATTGTAATTACAGTGAGAAAGGTATGCACATGTGACTGTATTGAGGAGTTTGCATCACATTACAGACATTTATTTTTAAATATAAGTTTCTCCTGCTGTCTGAAGTCCCTGCCATCTAAACTTCAGGCTCTAGAAATTGCACCAGTATCTCCCTATTGTTATTCAACTTATGGTAGAAATGTGGGGTAGTCATACATAGGTTAGAAACCATGAGACATTATTTTTCTAACTTCAGGAGTCCCCAGGCACATATTGTGACAGCGATGAATGAAGCAAACCTTCTTACATGTGTTGCTATGTGTATATCACATAACCTGCCCCCCCCAACTTCTGCCATGGGTCAGGGTTTAAACAAAAACGTCTAATAACCTTCCCTTATGATGGTATTGCTTGGTTCTATCCACAGTTTCACAATAAGAGATAGCTTAAAATAGATGAATGGTTTTATTAAATCCAAATAAAACGTAAGCGCTTTCGGCCAGAGCAATCTCCAGCCTTTATCAGACAAACAGCGTGATAGTGTGTATCAGAACCTTAAATAGTATTAAACAATTATTTGTACCAATCAAACTTTTCTAGACTATAGTTTGCTACTTAAACATATATATCCTTCATAGCACAGTTGTGAGTCCTTCCTCAAGATCTGCATAGCTAGTTTTACACTGTACTAACAGACCTTGCATACATGTGTGGAAGTAGGTACAATGGGAAAGAGTCTGTGAGCAGTTAATTATATAGACTTTCATTAACACTGTATCATTACTTTATTTTATCAAAAATTACCAAGACATTTTAAATCTTGCAGGAAAACATTAATGAAAGTGCAACTGCTGGTTGGTTGTATTAACATGGGAGATGTTTGGTTTCTAGATATCATCAGTGGTTTAACTTTCTGCAGATGAATAACCCTGACTTATCACAGCTGCTTTTTCTTTATATTCATGTAGAGAGTTTAACATCAGATTACACAGAATGCAAATTGATGATGTAATAATCAAAGTTGTGTTTTCAGGTGATGCAGTTTTATGGTTCGGTTACTTTTTTCCTGCTACCTTATATCTTTGAAATGGCAGGATAGCACCTGTAAATGTGAATGTGAGTGCACATACATGTGTGGTGGATAACAACAGAACTGAAATGACTGCATTAAGAAAAACATCTATGCAGTGAATCACACAGTTGCATTGTGTTGTTTTCTATGGTAGTTTTTTTACAGTACTTTTAAACTAAACACACAAAAATGGAATAATTTCAAATAAAAAAAAAGGAAAATAAAATAGAAATATAGTATATAGATCAATAATACATTCTTGAAACTCTAATAGGGCATACATTACAATGATGAATTATTAAAATGTATGTCTTTATATTTTGTGCCTTCTGCATCTCAATTATTCTTTCCATTTACTGTAGACACTTTGTTGTTAAGAACTTAAATTCTATCAACTGTTGAGCATACTTTATAAATATGCATTGTCTATGTTGTGTAACAGCTCCAGCTTTAAGACTTCTGTTATTTAATTGAAACCTGCCTTCCATTACCTGTCAGTCTGTCTTTCATTTCCTTATGTTTATTCATTTTCTGAGTATTTGTGTAAAGTAAAACATGGTTTATATCACTCATCCTGGCAAGCTAAAACAGATGAACAGTTGTGGGCTTGGTTCAAGCAGCTTTATTACACACAAACACATTAGGAATGAAACTTAGTAACTTAAACTTAAATAAACGTATCAACAGACTGACTACCGCACTCATACATGTTAACAATCTGGCTGTTCTTTCAAAATGGCACCGGTGCCTGCACGTGTTCACTATTTATACGCACGTGACCACATCTGGAAATGCTTCTTAAAGATACAGATTACTTGTGAATATTATTTTAAAACTTTTTTAATACATAAAAATTTTGACATTGCATACATTAATTTATGAAGCTCAGCTGCCTAGTCACCATTTTTTTTTTTTCAAAACAGGTTTATTGTTTTAACATATAAGAGAAATATCATAACAATTTTATACAAGTAATTAAAAATAGGTATTATTATTATATTCAACAAAACAACTAAAGTATTTACAAAGACATCCACTACAATCAGATCAATTAATTAAACTAAAATACCATGCTATTGAAATTAAAATTTTTTTAACAAATTTTGTAAATTATCCCATACAATAAAATAAGATGTTTTTCTGTTTGTTCTAGTCCTAAATGTGTTTATTTCCATATGGCACACTATATTCATAACATTTTTAAATTCATTGAACGAAGGAGGTGTATCTGAAATCCAATTTCTAGTTATTATTTTCCTAGCCACTGCTAGAATAGACCATAACAAGGGAAGCTTAACCTTTTAACACTTTGAGGTACAGGTGTGTTGAATAATATAAGAGATTTAGAAATAATGAAATTATCTGTAAAAAGAGCCTGCAAAAATTCATTAATTGACTTCCAGTATTCTTTCAACTTTATGCAGTCATAAAACATATGAGCCCAGTCAGCATTAATTTCTACATTACATCTCTTACATAGATTATCTTTATTATTTATTTTATTCATCATCAAAGGTGTATAAAAGATCTATGTAAAATTTCCATGTATAAAGTCTCCAGACAATGGAAGACGTAGTTCTATAAGCAGATTCCAATATATATTGTTTATCTTGTTGATTTGGTGGGTCCCCATTAATAGAAGTGAAATAATTCCAGTATGAATCTACACTGTAAAAAGTTTCTTGTCTGATAACTTTATGTATGTGTGAAAGTTTACCTTTATCAGAAATTTTATGTTGTAAATTTAATATCAAGTAATCAATCAGTGTTGGAATAGATTCTTTAACAGTTATAGACATTAAATCTATTTTATTAATGAGATGTTGTCTAAAGGTCTGAACCTCTAACCAGCAAGTTTCTCTTAGATCAAATTCTTGTTTTAAGAAATCTAGATTTTTAACTTTATTATCAGATATCAACTGATACCAGTACTTTAGATCATTATCTATAGCTAAATGAGTTCCTTCAGAAGTAGATGACAAAAGCATACCCTGAGTATACATTATAGGAAATACAATAAAATTCCATTCCCTATACTTAGGGTGCATGAATATAAAGTTACGATAACTAATAATAATATTTAATGGGTAACAAACCATATGTTTAGGTGTAATAGGTGAAGTACAAAATTCCTTTAGTAACCATAACATGGAGTTATTTACAATCATATTTTTATGTGGTAAGTAGATTTTCATGAAGTGTATACTAATTAGCTCCCAATAATCTTTCCATTTTGTGACATATGACTGATCTATTAATAAAGTAATAACTTTTACAATAGAAGAGATAGTATATAAATTAAAGTCTGGAAAAGAAATACCCCCTTGAGACCAGCTATTAGTATGTTTCTTTAATGCAATCCTAGGTCTATTAGGTGCCCATAAGAAATTTAACATTCGTGTGTTCAGTTTCTTGATAATTATTTTTGTAGGTGGAAGTATTATTGATTGTATTAAGTATAAAATCTTGGGGAATATTATCATTTTAATAATTGTAAGTCTCTCCTCCATAGTAAAAAACATATTATTCCAGGTATTAAAAGATTTTGTATATTAAGAAAACAGGTATTATAATTATTATATATAATAGATTTAATATCTTTAGATAGTATTATACCTAAATAAGTTATCTGACCTGAATTGGGTACATATTTAGTAAAATCACTAACGAGAATATTTTTTTGTGTATATATAGGTAGTATTTTAGTTTTTTCTTCATTGAATATTAAACCAGAAATACTTTTAAAATTCATCATGTTATCAAATAGAGACTGTATAGAAGAATTAGATCCTGCTGATGTAATTAGAACATCATCTGCAAAAAGTTGAATTTTGGATGTTGTATTTTCATCTATTTCAAAACCCTCTGTGTCAGTACTGTTTCTGATCAAATTAGCCCAAGGCTCCATTACTAAAGTGAATAATAGTGGAGAAAGTGGACATCCTTGTTTTGTACCTTTAAGAATGGGTATTTTTTGTGAAACATATGTTCCTACCTTAATATAAGCCAACGTTCCTTTGTATAAATGTTCAATTAGATTTACAAATGCATCCGAGACGTTTGTGCACTTCATTAAGGTAAACAGATAGTCCCAACTTACTGAATCAAATGCTGAACTTATATCAAGACTAATAAGTGTTAAATCTTTCTTTTTCCTATTTGCAAAATCTATTAATGTTAAAGTTCTTCTTATATTATCAAAAGTATTTCTATTTACAATGAAGCCTGTCTGATCTATATCTATAATGCGGGGAATGATTGTCTTCAATCTATCAGCAAAGATATTCATAAACATTTTATAATCAACATTAAGTAATGAGATGGGCCGATATGAAGAACATCTAGTTGGATCTTTATTGGGTTTTAAAATTGGCGAAATAAATGTATATTGCCAAGATGGGGGGGGTTATTAACTCAGTTTGGGCCAAAATAAAAACCTTATGTATTAATGAATATGTATTTTTAGAAAGGATTTTATATATCTCTGGTATAATACCATCATTACCCGGTGCTTTGTTTGATTTAAGCTTATTTATTTGTGTAATAACTTCTGTATATGAAATACTCTTGTCCAATAGTTTAATCTGTTGTTTATTAAGCTTTTTATTCATATTTGTGGTTATAAACTCCTTTATTTTATCTTTAGGTTCCATGTTAATATTATTATGGTTAATTTTGTGAAAGTGATTTCTAAATTCATCTAGTATTTCTGGTATACTAGAAACATTCTTCTTTTTCCTTAGAGAAAAGATTTCTTTGATATGGTTTTGTTTATTCAACCTTTTTGTTTTATTTTTAAGTCTATGTAAGTATTTGGGGCTTATTGAATAAGACAAAAACTTGTATTTCTCTAAAGTTATTTTAACTTTATGAGTTAAAATTTCTTTGTATTTCTCATTTAGTTTGTTTATTTCTTCAATAACTTTCTTGTCCATAATATTTTCTTTATTATTATGTTTATAAGAGTCTAATTTACTTTGAATATCTAACAATTCCTTATTCCAGGATTTCCTTTTATTATTATACCATCTGATACTTTGTCCATATAGATATGATTTTAAGGCATCCCAAACATAAACAATTGAGACTTCAGGAGTGTTATTTATGTCTAAAAAATGTTTTACTTCTGAAAGTATATATTCTTTATAGTCTTTTAGTTGAGTTAAGTATGCTGGTATCCTTTTGATCTGAACATTATGAGTATTTTTTATCATGAATTCAAAAACAATTGAATTATGATCAGATATAGGACATGAAATGATTTTGGAATTAATTAAATCTGTTACCATCTGGTTAGAAATAAAGACCCTATCTATTTTTGAATAAGTTTTGTATCTGTTAGAAAAAAGGTGTATGGTAATGATTTTGAATCTATCTGATTATTAATATCATTCAAATGATAAGAATTAGCAAAATCCTTTAAATGTTTTGCATTAGATGTAATTCTTCTCTTTCCTATAGTGGTAGTATCACTTTCATGTAGTATACAATTAAAGTCACCAGCTAAAATAATATCTCCTATAGAGAATGATATGATCTTATCAAGATGATGTTTCACTGTATTAATACCAATTCCAGGTATCCAATATACATTAATTAAAGTGTAAGTCTTCCCATTAATTTGTATTGTAACCATACAAAACATTCCTTTGTCATCCTGATAAGACTTAATGGTTTTAGGAATGGGCATACTTTTATTCCATAAAATAGCCACTCCTCTTTTTTCTGAGTGTGCTCTGAACTAACCAATACTGTATATTTGTTTGTGGCTAGTTTATCAATATCTTTTTCAAGAGATGGGTTTCTTGTAGGAAGACTAAGTTGGCCTTATGTAAATTAATGTATCTTATTAGGCTTGCTCTTTTACATGGATTATTCAATCCATTAATGTTTAAAGAAATTCCTTTTAAAGATGTCATTTGGCATTTTTAAAACTTAAGAATCTTATGATCAAAATAACAAATAACAAGATAAGTAATGTTACATCTCCTCCTTTAGGTGTACCTTTAAATATAGCTGTATTTATTGAATCTCTTATGGGATTTCGTATAGGATTCAATTTTGTTTGTAGTGACAGTGAATGTACAAAATATATTGTGGATGTCAAAACTATATACAAATAACAATGAACAAGTGAAAATAATGTAACGATTAAACCTTGCATCCAGCCTGGAGTTGTAAACTCCAACTTAGAGTAGTATTTACCACTCAAGTTAACCCCCTACCCTAAGCAGCAGTATGTCAGCTACCACCTTATCAATTTAATACTAGTTATATTTAACTGAAGTTAACAGTTTTCAATTCAATTATCTAGCAAGACAAGACTACACATTTGGTAAAACAGCATCATATAAACTAAAATAAACCTTTTTTTTTTTTTTTTTAAAACTGTTCATACTACTATATACATCCATGTAATATAAAACACTTGTATGCAAATAGCATTCAAATAATCTTGATGTTAGAAATCAAGAGGACAGAAAAATAAATTCTAACATTCATTTAAATCAAAAACTTTGGCTAATATGATTCAGACATTACATATATTAGGATGCATCTATTTTCTGTCATGTAAATACAGTTAACAGCTTCCAAAAAAAACCTTGAATTGCTTGTATATGAGCATTTACTCAAACTCATTATTGCCAATAGAATAAAATATTGTATTCATAGAAATTGTTATAAATCATACTTCATAGTTAAGCAGATTCTCAGAAACATTTATATACATATCTACATACACACACATACACACACACACACACACACACACACACACACACACACACACACACACACACACATATATATATATATATACATACATACACACATACACACACATATACACATATACATATAAATATATATATATATATATATATATATATATATACATATGCATACACACACACACATACACACACACACACACACACACACACACACACACACACACACACACACACACACACACACACACACACACACACACACACACACACACACACACACACACACACACACACACACACACACATACACACAAACACACACACACACACACACATACACACACACATACACACACACACACACATACATATATATATATATATATCTGATCTCACTGAGTTGTATCTTTACTGAGCACCATCTTACATTGCTGTCCCTTCAATAAATCTGTCTGCTTTATACAAAATAATGCACAGCAAACACATTTTAGTAACCAGATTTTACAAACATGCTATACTACTGCTTTAAAATATATCACATGACAATTTCTTCCAGTATAGAGTTATAAAATTATTTATGCTTGTCAATCAGATTAATTAAATGAGTTATAATAATGTATATGTTTGGGACATAGGTTTTTAACACATATTATTAATCTGCTATTCCTGTATCTGTGATGTGTCAGTGTGATATCTAGGTCAAAGGTGAGACCAGCTGCTTTCAGCTTCTCTGTGAGAATTCTGAGAGTTGAAGCTTTTGAAGTAGCTCATGGACACTGTGCATGAGACAGCCCACATCCCAGATTGTCTCTCTTAACATTTTGGTGGGAAACTTATTAAAACTAGTGACAAACATTCATTTAGCAGTGTAAATGCATCTAAACATGACAACACCTTCACAATGCATTCTACAGGTTATTACAGACTCTATGTAAGTGAAATCAAGCCCAAAATTATTAATAAGTAACAAAACTCAACATTTTGTCCCAACTCAACTCCTATGCGAATCTTATTATTTACTGTGTTTATATGATCAAAAGTATTTCTTTATATTAATAAAGAAAAGAAAAGAGAGTAGAAAGTAAAAGGGTGTAAGGCAGAAATAAAAAAAAATGTAAGAGAAAGCTATAAGAAGTATATACAATAGAATATTACTTACTGTTTATATTAATAGAGTTAAAAATAAAACATATTATTTACTATTATTTAGTTCTAATTATTATTAGTTAAAGCATGACAGATTATTTACAAACAAGCATAAGCAGTGTAATCAAGAAAGTATAATTAGGAATAGCATTTGAAGAACATATAAACTTTTAAAGGAAAAAAAAAAATGTATCAAATTACTGACCTTATTTTTCCTCTTCAGAAAAAGAAACAAGTTAAATCACAGCTTGCCATTAAATCTCCAGATATTTTGACTAGTTATGAAACAAAACATTTCTTTGCACACAGAGAATAACTTTGATTAAATCTTTTTCAAAATATTTGTTGCTTCTTGGAAATGCAGGAACTATATTTAAAAGATTAATAATAAAATAAAATGATGAGAGAGAAAAAACATAGTACAAATCATTTGTTTTTTAGTCTCTTCTTCTCTGAAGTCTTCCACGAAGTTTCAGTTGCCAGTCTCTTTAACGAAGGACTAGCCCATTCCATTTCTTCTATTTTTCCAAAATCTTATTTTTTGATAAACAGTAAAGCAGAGTCTAAGTCATCGAAAATTTTAGGACCATCAGGAAGGAAGATTTTAAGCTTGGCAGGAAACAGAAGGTATGTTTTAAACTGTGCTTTTTTAAGCTCCCTTATTAGTGGCAGAAAAACTTTTCTTTTAGCTAATACCATGGAAGAATAGTCATTGTCAAAACACACAGTTGTTTCATTAATCTTAACAGGAGCTTTAGCCCAAGCAGATTTAAGAACCATCTCTTTATCAAAAGATGATAGAAATCTAACTATAACTGATCTAGGATAGTTTTGTTAGAGTTAGTATTAGCTATAGATCTATGTGCTCTTTTGATACCAAAAGAGAATGCTTCTGGTAAATCTAAAGTTTTAGGGAGCCATGTTGTTAAAAAAGAAGTAATATTGTTACCTTCAATATTTTCTGGCAGTCCAAAAATCCTAATGTTATTGCGCCTAGATCTATTTTCCAGGTCATCCAGCTTTGTTTGTAAATGTGTATTTTGTTTCAGCAGAAACTCAATGTTGATTTCCTCTTCTTGTATTCTATTTTCCATGTCATTCACAGCTTCTTCTATGCCTGTCATCTGGATCTTCTGTTGTTGCAGGTCCATATGTAACAAGTCTATTTGTTTTGTAGTTTTTTCTATGAAAGTGTCTATTTTAGTATCCATTTTATCCATCTTAGCAGTAAGTTGCTGGACTATAATTATCAGAGACTGAAGTTCTTTCTTGATGCTGGAGTCTTGAGAATTTGTCTTACTGGAACTCATTTCAGACTGATAAACTGACAGGAAAATTTCCAAAGTAATTTCTGACAGGAATATTATTAAGATTTCCTTTCTTTTTTAGATATAGTTCAAGAACTATATAAAACAAACATATTTAGAAGGAAAATTACTTCAAGAATTAATTTTTTAAGTAATTAATTCCTGTCAATGTAATGAAATTGGTGGAGCTGAAGAAATCTGCTGCTATCCTGTGTTCATCCTTGGCCACGTCCCCTCCTAGTCACCATTTGAAAGCTATAAATCATGTTGCAGAAAGAATGCTACATTTTATACGCACACACTCTCACACACACACACGCACACACACACACACACACACACACACACACACACACACACACACACACACACACACACACATCAATAATGAGAACTAGTTTTCTATCATACCCTTAAATAACAGTTGATACAGTAAAGTCTCAGATATTACATTGTTGGAGACCTATTTTAGTAAAAGTGAAATTTGTGAGAGTGGTTGCAATGAAGCTGGTTTTGTGAATCCAGTTTTGTCATACAGAGTAATGGTGAGGAACTTTCATCCAACATGTCCAGTTCTGCCCCATTCATGCTAATCATTTAAGGCATTTATTTGATATGGTTGACATCTGCCTGTGATTTACTTTTGTTGGTTAACTTGCTTAACCATTTTGCAGAGTAGCTCTTACATGACGTGTGTGTGTGTGTGTGTGTGTGTGTGTGTGTGTGTGTGTGTGTGTGTGTGTGTGTGTGTAAATGGATAACAAATGACATTAAAAGTACGGATGGGAGTTGGAATGTTGTATCTACTGGCTCCACCTGTCTCGAGTCACTGCCACTCTCCTACCTTCTTTAACATTTATGCCTAGCTTTTATAAGTCTTCTTTCACACAATCCATCCATTTCTTGGCTGGATATCCTTGTCCCATCTTGCCTTCTTCATGTGTATCGCAAACCTACTTTATAAATTTGTCTTCTGCTTTCCTGCAAATATACCCTGTGACAAGCTGCTGATGGTACTATTATTTTATAAATGCCAGCAAGTAAGATGAGTTAAACACATACATGAAATAAATGTTTAAAGAATATTTTAATGAACAAGGTGAAAACAATACTTATTTAAGAAACAAAATAAACTTTACCAGCTTTATTGTCAGCTCTGTGACGCCAAGGGATGCCATTCTGACTGGGACAGGCATATTAGCATTAGTATAGAGGGCCTCCAAGACGTTTCAGTGCATACTGACCTAATTAAAACGTTTGAATAAACTTTCCGTTCTTTAGTGATCCGTTTTACAATGTCTACATTTTGTTACACAGATAAAGTTTTCTCATCTTTGAAACCCATAACCCCCACCCCCAACACACACAATAAAAGCTGAGACTGGCCACTGTCAGTTGTTGGTACTTTCAGGATGGAGCTAAAATGCTAAGGTTTGTATGTGCAACTATAATCTTTATGTTAAAAAATACCAAGATTTTTTTTTATTGGGAGATGTTACTTTGAATGATCACTATCAGAACAATAATTCAGAAGAATCAGGAAAAGTCTTAACTTCAAGGTCTGATTTCCCTCTTGCCTTATCCTGTATATTACAGACAGCTCTTCAGAATTTACTTCTGCTGCCTTGCAGTTACTGTACTTTCAGAAAGTTGTTTCACTTTCAAACAGATGAGCTCAGAGAACAGAAACTAAATTAGGGCAAACCTAGACTTTATCTTAGTGAGCTGAGACCTATGAATGCTTGTAAGTTTGTCTATTTTTGGTTTGCTCATCAAAAAGTTATAGTTTTCTGGTCAGTTGTGGCGAGTTACTAAATAACGATAGACATTTGAGTTTCTGATTTTGTATCCTTTAAAATACAAATACTATGCAAATATGTTATTCTATCAACTCTGAAGTATGTAATAGCAATGTTTAAAATCTGTCCCTGATTTTTGCCTTTTGTCAATTTCTTCACTAAGGAGAGCAGAAGGAGAGAAAGACGTAGGGCGAGCAACTTTTTATAAAGAGTCAGATATGTGTGATGTACCCAGTCACATTTGCTGTAATTGCTAGGGCTGTCTATAGAAGGAAATGACTAATTGCTGTTTGTCCATTATTATGGCTTTGCAGGATTAATGTGATTTGTCTGAAATGACTAGAAATGTTTTAACATGTGACTTCTGTTTGTGTAGAACAAAGCTGAAATTCATTACATGGCCATGATTTGTGATCACAATAAGACATTTAAAGAGCAGGTAAAAATGGTTGTTGTAACTATTGTATCTCTGAGAAGGGATGGGAGCTGCCTGTGGAGAAAAGTATCTGATGTTCTTCTCGGTTTACTATTATAACTCCGAAGTGCATTCTGTCAAAAGTTGGTATCTCCGATTCCTAAGTGCGAAAGTGACAATGTCGAATTCTGACATTGCCAAAAGTATATCTCGAATTCGACCTCCAAACGGGCTTTAACATGGGTCGAGATAGGGGCGAGATTTGTACTTCGACAATGTCAGGTTCGACATTGTCACCATTCGACCCTTGCTGTTCACTGTAGTGGTGTCGACAATATAAGCGTCAGAATTATGATAGTAAACCGTTCTTCTCATTTGTTCAATTTAGTCACTGATCTAACTTTGTAAGACTAGCATGCATTTTGTGTGATGTAACATGGAATGCTTTAGTATTGTGACCTTCATTAATTTACCATAATCTAACATCTGTGATATATATAACTGATGGGTGTGGAGGCCATTTGTGGATACAAGCAACTTAACACTGCTGTTATTTGATCACTGTTAAACAGTAAACATTGATCTGGCATGGCAGGAATAATGTCAGAAAAATGTATTTGCTAAAATCAGTGTAAAGGTAGTATTGCTATGGCTTGTGTGTGTGTATGTGTGTGTGTGTGTGTGTGTGTGTGTGTGTGTGTGTGTGTGTGTGTGTGTGTGTGTGTGTACGCATATTAGGGGGTATGCAATGTATTTATAAGTAACAAGATGGTCATAGTTTCTTTCAATTTCGATCACAAGCATCAGCATTGCATGTGACAAGTGTCTATCTTTAGTGGTCGGGCAGAAGCATGACGTCTGTGAAAGGAACTGATCATTGGTACAGTGGTGCAGTGAGTAGTGTTGCTATTTTACATTGCATAGTTCTGGTTGAGGGTTTGACTATGGCTTCTTCTGTGTTGTGTCTGCATGCACTGTTTGTATTGCTTATCCATGGATTCTTGTTTCCTCCAGCGACCCAAAGACATGATGTAGGTAAACTGGCATTGCTCCAATTAACCTGTTGATAAATATTAAGTTTGCGTGTGTGTGTGTGTGTGTGTGTGTGTGTGTGTGTGTGTGTGTGTGTGGGATCTGTGAGTGCGTATGTTTGTGTGGGGTGCGCACGCACATGCACATGTGTGTGTGTGTGTGTGTGTGTGTGTGTGTGTGTGTGTGTGTGGGTGGGTGGGTGTGCATGCATCTTTGAAAGACCTAGTTTGTCAGGGCCAATGTCAGCTTGTGTGCGCTTGCATGAAAAATCAGAATAGCTTGTGATAGACCTTGCTTCCTGAGGCAGTGTCTATGTGTCTGTCTAAAAAAAGCACTAATTTTATCTGTGGACGGATCTACCTGAAAAGAACGAAAGCTGAAAATGCCGACAACGAGAAGACCAACACCGAAAGACCGACAACATAAATGATTGACAGTTCAGAATCCCTAAGCTGAAAACACTGACATGTGAAATGAGCACGACTATGTAAGTATGTGTTAGTGACGGACTGTAGGGATAGGGTGTGGGTAAGGTAAGTGTGCATTAGTGACGGACTTTAGGGTTAGGCTGCGGATAAGGTAAATGTGCGATAGTGATGGACCTTAGGGTTAGGGTTAGGGTTTGGGTTAAGGTTAGTGCATAGATAGTTGTGTATGTAAGGTTCAGTGTAGGTTTGTAAGGTTTTTGGTGTGCTTGTGTTGTGTGTGTGTTTTTCAGAAACGGATTTGTTTTGTTTTGTTGAGTTTCAGGATTGTGGTTTGTCAGGCATTTACACTTTCGGGTATTTCAACTTTCGTTCTTTTCATGTCTGTGTTCTCGTTGTCATGCTTTTAGCTTGTCAATCATTTCAGGTAGATCCCTATGGACACACCTACACACACACACACACACACACACACACACACACACACACACACACACACACACACACACAAAATGTTACTGGGCATATGCATAACTCTTTTCTGGGTAGTTGTAAAAAAAAGTTAGCATGTCATTATCTTTCAAAAATAAAGTATAAAAAGCACCACAGAACAGCTAGTCCCTAAGAAGTCCTAGGGGCCTGGTGAACCCATCATTCAAGGCTGTCTAAGCAGATTTTGACACAGGCTTAGCAGCAGCCTTTAACTTGAACCTCAGATTTTTGCACAGAAGGTTACTGTAGTTTGGTGTGTGTGTGTGTGTGTGTGTGTGTGTGTGTGTGTGTGTGTGTGTGTGTGTGTGTGTGTGTGTGGTATGGTCATTTCATGAATTTCAATCTAATACCAGATGGATACATAGAAGGTGACTATCTTTTATTGGGATGGGAGTGAGGTAGGGGAACAGGTACTATTCCCAGGTGAGATTTCTATATCCTCATGAGCATTTGTCTTCTCAGTTTGTGAACTGCTATTTTGATGAACACAGCTTATTTCTTCCTTTAAAAAATAAGACTGAATTTCTTTCCTTGCCCATGCTTTTTGCTCAGGTCATCATTAGATCAAAAAGTTGGAAAATAGCACCTCAAAGTATCTATGACACCATGTCTTTTGGGGACATAGTGTCCTTCAGCCACCCGGTTTAAATTCATTATTTATTCCACAGTAAATAGAGAAAAATTTGACCAGTAAGAGTATGATGAAAGGATGCCAGGAAAAAAAAACAAAGTTGAAGAGTAAGACGGACTTTCTTTCCTTAGTCACAAATTTTGTCCAGGCCATTATTGAATCAAAAGGTTGGATAAAACTCTAAAATGTACTTCAGAACTTCTAGAACCACCATGGGCCTCTCAGGACCTAACAACTTCTAAATCCTGAAGAATTTAATTATTTTGTGCCCTTCCTCTTTGTTGTTGTCAGGGTTTGGAGGTGACATAGTTTATTTTTACTTTCGGTGTTTTCCCATATCTTTCTCAATATAAGGGCAACACTGTTTTTTCTCTGTGTTGATCTAGAAAAGAATTAAGTTATCAATTGCACAAACAGCCAGTCATGGGGTGTCTTGTTCTTTGAAACATGCCCTTGTTAAGCAGACCTATTATATTGATGTTTCTATGAAGGAGACGTTTTATTGGATAACATTGTGTCCTCCATCCTTGCCCTTACAGGATTACAGGATTTGGAAGTGTCACACTCTCCCCTTTCTCCCTGGAGTTGTGGGGTAGAACTAAGTTACTGAATGGACCAACAGCAAATATTTACATGCACTGCTCTATAAAATATGCCCTTTTTAAGCAGACATGAGAAGAGTGGCACTGATGTCTTATGACTCACATCAACATGAAGATGCAAACATGCTTTAAACAACATTACATGCTACCTTGATAGCAGAAGACCAGCAGACTAATAAAAGAAGTATTTTGGATCAAACTTCTTTGTAAACAAGGATACATTCATAGGTATCACATCTTTATCAAGGTTTGTCCCTCAGTAGAGTGACTCTTTCTTTTAGTCTTTTTTTGGGGGTAAATCAGAGATAATAAGTAAAGAAGTATTTGGTATAGTCATTTTTATCACCAGTATAAGAACATTGCTAATAGCTGTGGTATACATTATTTATTCTCAAATGTGTTACTCTATTCATGCTTACTTTGTTATTTGGCATTGTACCCAGCACACTGATCACCAGCTAGACACTCAATGACTTTGTACTTACTTAGATAAAGAGTACAAAGTATCAGTCACAATAAAGATGCAAAGCATCTGTGTACCACTGTTCCTATTACTGTATGTATGTACCACTGTTCCTATTACTGTATGTATGTACCACTGTTCCTATTACTGTATGTATGTACCACTGTTCCTATTACTGTATGTATGTACCACTGTTCCCATTACTGTATGTATGTACCACTGTTCCCATTACTGTATGTATGTACCACTGCTCCCATTACTGTATGTATGTACCACTGTTCCCATTACTGTATGTATGTACCACTGTTCCTATTACTGTATGTATGTACCACTGTTCCCATTACTGTATGTATGTACCACTGTTCCCATTACTGTATGTATGTACCACTGTTCCTATTACTGTATGTATGTACCACTGTTCCCATTACTGTATGTATGTACCACTGTTCCCATTACTGTATGTATGTACCACTGTTCCTATTACTGTATGTATGTACCACTGTTCCCATTACTGTATGTATGTACCACTGTTCCTATTACTGTATGTATGTACCACTGTTCCTATTACTGTATGTATGTACCACTGTTCCCATTACTGTATGTATGTACCACTGTTCCCATTACTGTATGTATGTACCACTGTTCCTATTACTGTATGTATGTACCACTGTTCCCATTACTGTATGTATGTACCACTGTTCCCATTACTGTATGTATGTACCACTGTTCCCATTACTGTATGTATGTACCACTGTTCCCATTACTGTATGTATGTACCACTGTTCCCATTACTGTATGTATGTACCACTGTTCCCATTACTGTATGTACCACTGTTCCTATTACTGTATGTATGTACCACTGTTCCCTATTACTGTATGTATGTACCACTGTTCCTATTACTGTATGTATGTACCACTGTTCCCATTACTGTATGTATGTACCACTGTTCCCATTACTGTATGTATGTACCACTGTTCCTATTACTGTATGTATGTACCACTGTTCCCATTACTGTATGTATGTACCACTGTTCCCATTACTGTATGTATGTACCACTGTTCCCATTACTGTATGTATGTACCACTGTTCCTATTACTGTATGTATGTACCACTGTTCCCATTACTGTATGTATGTACCACTGTTCCCATTACTGTATGTATGCACCACTGTTCCTATTACTGTATGTATGTACCACTGTTCCCATTACTGTATGTATGTACCACTGTTCCTATTACTGTATGTATGTACCACTGTTCCCATTACTGTATGTATGCACCACTGTTCCAATAATTGTCACTGAATGTCATCTGCTTAAATACACTTTGATTAAAGCCTTTGTTTTATTTAAATAGATTTTTATATGGTAAATAGAAAAGTATATATTGCTTGTACTGCTATATGTAACTTAGATTTCATGAAGCTGTGACAGGGATTAAAGTGTTCATCATCTCTTGTTTTAACTTAATAAACCTTGGTATAAACAAACAATACCAGCTTGACTCCTGTTTTTTGTTTTTAATAAGAATGCAAAATTACCTATGAAACTGCCCTTAATCATTCTTGTACAATTAGTTTTCCCTGTTTGTATTTTATGCTTTTCTATCCAGACAGCTTATGATATTATAATAGCGTAATTAAGACTTGTGGCTAATTTTTTGCATTTTATCACGTGTACTAAACTGAAAAAGGGTACTGAATTTTGCTTAGCATCAGTTGTATTTTTTCTGTTAACTGGGAAAGTCTGACTAGATAAAAAAAATGATTAGTGGAGGCCCAGAAGAAAATCTCCACACAAAATTATACAATGTCATATATTAATACAAAGAGTAAAAATCACTTAGGGCAGCAATTGCAGTGCAGAGACATTGGGTTATGCAAAGGTTTTCAATAAAGTAAATGAAAATTAATCTAGTCATGCAATGTTATGATGTAACTATACTGACACTGGATAAACATAAGTTATTTTACAATACAGCAGTAGATATTTATGAATAATAAAACTGGCTACTCTGATTTGATGCCGAAGATCAAATTGAGGTGGAAGGAGATTCAGTACTGCAGGTAGATATGATTAAGTGAATTAGAGCAATGGCAATTGATAAGTACTTAGATAAACTTTCAAGAGTAAAAAATAATATAAGAGAGCTTTTATTTGGAAATACAGTGAAAGTTAGGAGACAGAAAATTGTAGTTTCATATGATATAACTGCTCTGCGGCTGGCTCAGATGGTATTTTTATTTACTGTTATGTTGTTGCATTATGCAAGTGACTTTATGGTAGCACATAATAGAATACTTTTGTTCTATAAATCTTTGTTTTAACAAACTGTATTTTATTTTATAGCAGTGTGAGAGCACATTATTCTCAGTCTATAGTTATTACTTTATTAATAGCCTGTATCAAACTTTTAACATGACAATTGTTGTACTGTACCTATTTTTGTAAGTCTCCCAGGTTACTGGTGTCTGCACAAAATGGGTATTTATATATTTGCACGGTGTTACATTTTTAATACTGCTAATTAAAGGTGGTTCATTAGTAACTACTTTTATTTATTATTGAGGCACATAGTGAGTATTTAATGAAAAGTTATAATTGAGACTCTGTGTCAAGTTGACAGATAGCACCATGCTAGAATTTCTGCTTTATTGTATACTTAAACAAGTAAACAAACGTATTACTAACTCTACTTTGTATTTATTAGACCATTCTACATGCTGTGCAAAACTTCTACTACATGTGTTAAACTCTGATAAATGGGACAAACTAAGTTGCCCCAGTCCCTCGAGTAAGGGAGTAAAGGGGTGTGGGGAATGTATAGTGGTAGAAAGAAAGGTAAGGATTGCAGTTGGTTAGGATAGTGGGTTTGTGGTGAGGAAAGAGTTAAGGAGAGAGGGAGATGTAAAAGGAAGTGAGGTAGGAGTAGGTGGGACTTCTGACAGTACTAAGGGTTTGGGAATAGAGGAAGTAGGCACATTTGGCGTGAGTTGGTAGAGTGATAACTAGCTTACGTCCAGATGACCTGTAGGTATCGTGGATGAAGGTAGGCCTTGGATGGTGGGGAGAGAAGGGGTTAGGTGGTCTGGGTCAGTCCCCCCTTTGGTGTTTTCTAGGGGTTAAGTTAAGGGGGGGCTGAAGTCTGGGAATGTAGTTTGAGCTTACTGATAGGAAAGGGTGATAGAGTATGGTGTATATGTGTTTGTGTGTGTGTGTGTGTGTGTGTGTGTGTGTGTGTGTGTGTGTGTGTGTGTGTGTGTGTGTGTGTGTGTATGTGTGTGTGTGTGGGTGAATGGGTGGGGGGGAGGACAACAACATAAAAAAAAAAATATAGAATAATGTAGATATATAGATAATGAAGTGGATGGGAATAGTGCTAGGCTTACCTGGGTGGTTGAAGTTTTTCTTGCTCCCTGTCGTCCGCCAGTCTCCTGGGGATTCGTCGGGCCTTGTTTCGGTGGGGCCATGTGGTTGAGTGACATCTGTGGGGGGAGGCTGGGCCTGTCCTTAGCTCCGTCGGGGCCATGCGATTAAAAAAAAAAAAAAAAAAAACGGAAGACGTTCTCCTGGTGGTAGTGGTAGGCAAAGGGGGGTCCATCGGTGTAATCTGGTCCCAGTTAGGTTGGGGGTTAGTAGTAGATCATCCCCTCATGCTCCCTGGTGGGGTTGTGGGCTGGTTGTGTTCATTCCTGGGGTAGATGTTCTCCCGGTGGTTGGCGGTAGCGTCGGGGTATAGTGGCGGATCAGCTCCTCGAGGGTCCATCGTGCGCTTGGCTCCATTTCATTGGTGGTAGGGGCGGTGTTTGCAGTTCGCGCTCCCTGGGGGGTTTGTGGGTGTCCGTTTGCCACCCCGGTTCCATTTCATGATGGCGTTGCGGTCATCCAGGTGTCCCTTGCTGGCGGAATATCTTATCCCTGGTGTGTTCATGGGTTGATGTGTCCGTGTCGCTTCTCCAGTGGTTGCGGCATGAGTTCGGGGATCCGTCATCTTCTTCATCGGTGGTATAGTGGCGGTAGGCGGTCCGTGCTCCCTGGTGGGTTCGTGGGTGTCGGTCAGTCTTCTTTTTTCTTCCGTCTTCAGGATGGCGTCGTGGCCAATCGGGTGCCCCTCTGTCCTGGGTTTCAGTGGTGGTGGTGGTGATATGGCTTCTCCATCCTCCCTGGTGGTGTAGTGGGTTGCTGCTGCCGTGCTTTCAGCTGTTAGGTCCTAGCGCCGGTTCATGCATGCACACTGCATGGAATAACCATTACCTATATAGAGGATCATGCTGGGAGAGAAGGTAAGTGTGTTTAGCCTTGTTTGTGTGATTGGTGAGGGGATTGGATGGCTAATTGATAAGGAGATAGTTAGCGGGACTTAATTAAGTAATGAATTTTTTTTTTTCTCTCATAGATACATAGGGGAGGGATATTGATAGGGGATATGCTAGGGTAGGAAGGGGTACTAATGGTAGGATGTGTGGCTGACAGGATGGGTGAAAGGTGACAGTGGACAGGCAGGGATAAGTTAAGGTGCAGGGGCAAGGCAATACCAGGGGTTGGGGGGGAGTAGGGCAGTCGGGCTTATAGAATAGTGCTAATATTTTGTTTCTCTTTTACAGATGGCCAAATTACCAGAGCTAAGGCAGAGGTGGCAAGCAATTGAGGCCCAGGCGGAGGAGCTGCTCCAGGAGGCAGCAACATCGGAGGTGGTACAGGAACCTGAGCAGACCCCAGGTCGGAAGAGGTGACACATGGCGGTGAGAACCCCAGCTGGGGGGGAAAAGCAACAGGCATCACAGCAGGTGATAGCAGTGAAGACACTGGTTCCCAGCACATCGCAAGACGAAGGTGCAGGTAATGGCTTTATTACAGCACCATTGTCGGGGAAGCTAGGGGTTGAGGATTGTGGGGTGGGGAGGGATGACGACTTGGCAGTTGGGGATCTTGGGGGTAGTGTGCAAGGGATAGAGGAGGCACAGAGGCAGCTAGCACAGGGGGCCAGGTATCTGGTTAGAGATGCGACAGGGGTTTGGGGGTTTCCGGGGACAGTTTGGGCTTGGGCTCAGAGGTAGGCTCTGATTTTGGGCTTCAGCCTGGGGATTGGTTAGCTACCCGGTATTTGGGGCAGAGGACCGGAGCAGTTATTCTGACTCCACACATTTTGGGTCCAGTTAAGGACAAAATTTGGAAAGGTGAGCATGTGGATTTGTTTGAGCTGATTGATGCAGAAGGGGTCCAATGGCTAGTGGAAGCAGAGTCCTCTAACAGTAAGGACTTGTTAGCGGCCTTAGCAGCATTGGGAAGGCAGAGGGAAGGTAAGCTTCACCCTAGGACATGGGATAATTGGGTGGTTGGCTTTATTTATTTTGTGGCAGTGCAGCTGGAGAAGGACAAGTCCTTGGCACTGCTGCTGCTAGGCTATTTCCTTACCATTCATGAGGTGCAGTGGTTAAGGCTGGGTAATGCGTGGCTCTGGTATGATCAGCGTTTCCGCAAATGGAAGGCTGTGGACCAGTCACTTCGTTGGGAGGTGCGTCACCCAGATCTATGGTTGGCTACGATGATGGATAGTTATGGGGGCTTTAACAGAAGGTTGAGTGGGCCAGAAACAGCAGGTGTGTGTTGGTCATTTAATAGTGGTTCCTGTTCATGGGTGGGGTGCAAATTTGCCCATGTTTGTTCGAGATGTGGAGGGGGTCATTTGGTCACTAGCTGTTTTCGGCAGGATTTGTCCTGGAACTCCAATGTTATGGGTTGTGAAGGTGGTTTTGGGTGGCAAGGCTTTCAGCCGGCCCAGGGGAGAGGTAATTTTAATGGGTTCCAGGGATTTGGACTCGGGTTCTCTAGAGACAATAGAGGGAGGGGCGCCATTCCCTATTAAGGTGGAGGTTCTCTGGAATAAGCTTCATCGGTTTCCTGGCTTGGCCATCAAAGAGGAGATAATACAGGATTTTCAAAGGGGGTTTCCTATTAAGTCCACAGTGAGAAGGGGTGGGGGGGTTGCAAGAATTTATGATCTGTTCAAGGTAAAGAGGACATCTTGGAGGCTTTATTGGAGAGAGAGTAGGGCGGGGCGGTTATTGGCTCCTTTTGATGGTCCGCCTTTTAGTGCTTACAGGGTGTCGCCTTTGGGGTTGGTGCCGAAGGAGCGAGAAGGGGAATTCAGAGGGATACATCACTTGTCTTATATGGAAGGGAATTCAGTAAATGATTTTATTGCAGAAGATGAGGTTAGGGTGCATTACGCTTCCTTAGATGATGCAGTAAGAGTGATTAGGGAATTTAGGGAGCCATGGTTGGTTAAGGTCGACATTGAGTCAGTTTTTCGATTGTTGCCTATTTGAAGGGAGGATTGGCCACTATTGGGGATGCAGGTAGGAGATAAGTACTACTTTGATAAAGCTATGCCCATGGGTTGTTAAGTGGCATGTGCAACTTTTGAGAAGTTCAGTACAGTATTGCATTGGATTTGGCAGCAGAAAGTGGGGACTCAAAAGGTAGTGCATTATTTAGATGATTTTTTTGTTGGTGGGTGAAGGAAGGGTAGGAGCACAGGAGGGTTTGCGGGAATTTATGATTATGTGTGAGGAGTTAGGGGTACCATTGGCTCAACATAATGGAAGGTCCGGCAAGGGTATTAGAATTTCTTGGATTAACAGTTGATGCAGAGCAGGGATTGCTTTGTTTACCAGAGAATAAAATAGAGAGGCTTAGGTTGGTGATACGTTCGGTGTTGGGTAAGGATAAGATTCGGATTCATTCAGTTATGGAGTTGTTGGGGCTTTTGAATTTTGCCTGTCGAGCGGTACACCCAGGGTGAGCTTTTTGTAGGTCACTGGCATACTTGCTGAAAGGGGGTAAGAGCAAACACCATTGGGTTAGGGTAACCCAACTGGTGCGGGAGGACTTGGGGTTGTGGAACGGGTTTTTGCAACAATTTAATGGGATATCTTTTTGGCAGTCAGACTGGGTAGGGCAGGAAGAACTTCAGTTGTTTACGGACGCAGTTGGGGGTGCTGGCATGGGGGCCTATTTTAGGAGTCGGTGGTTTGCGGCTGAATGGCCTCAGGATTGGGAGGAGGTATGGAAGTGGGACATGGCCTTTCTGGAATTGATGCCTATATGGGCAGCTTCGGTGGTGTGGAAGGAGCAATTGAGGGGCAAATGTGTAGTTTTTCACTCGGACAATATGTCTGTAGTGAGGGTATTGCAAAAGAAGACAGCTAAGTCGGGCTTGTTATTGTTAGTATTACGTAAATTGGTTTTGCAGAGCCTTCTAATAAATTTTTCTTTTACAGGAGTGCATGTGCCTGGTGTAAGGAATGAGATTGCTGATAACTTGTCCCGATTTCAGTTTTGCAGGTTTCGAGGGTTGGTTCCATGGGTGTAGGAGGTGCCAGAAATCCTGCCAGAGGAGGTGTGGAATCTTGGGTTGATGTAGCCAGGCGGTTGATACGGCATTCCTGGGCCCCTTCTACAAGGAAGGCGTATGGTAGGGCTCTTTCTGATTTTAATCAGTTTATTTTGCAGCTGCCAGAGGAGGAAGGGATATGGTCAGAGGAATTACTACTGCGATATGTAGCTCGTGCTTGGGGGTTAGGCAGGGCTTTGCAGATGGTTAAGGTGGATTTGGCTGCAATTAGCATTTTCGCTAAGGTAGTGAGGTTGCAGGATTTCACTAAGTCTTGGACATTAGGGCATATGTTAAGGGGTTGGGATAGAATGGTGGTGGAACATAAGGATATTAAATGGCCAATTACGAGAGTTATCTTGAAAGTTTTGTTGAAAGAGTTAGGTTTGTTGAAAAAGGGGTCAATGGATTATTTTATGTGGGGTACATTATGCACATGGTTATATTTTGGCTCTTTTCATATTTCGGAGTTGTTAGGCTCATTATATTGGAAGGATGTCATTATAGGTGAGGGCAAGGTTACTATTGCATTAAGGAGGAGTAAGACAGATCAGTTGGGTAGGGGATGTATGGTGGTGCTTAAATCGGACAGGAATCATTGCATTTGTCCAGTAATGTGGGCAAAAGAATTTGTGAGGAGGCAAAAGGGGAGTGGGAATCAGTTCATTTTTTTGTTCAGTGGATGGGAAGGTGGTGTCGAGTAGTAGATTCATACTTTTGGTGAGGAAGGTTTTACGTTGTATGGGATTTCTGGCAGAGAGGTTTGCAGCTCATTCGTTCAGGATAGGTAGGGCTTCAGATTTAGCTAGAGAGGTTAGTTCTATTGAATTGATTAAAAGAGTGGGGAGGTGGTCTTCAAATGCATTTTTGTCTTATATTAGATAAGTTGTGGTCTGATTCTTAATTTTTCTTCTTTTCTTTTAGGGAAGCACATTATCATCTTGGGGCATTTGTTCATCCACTGGGCAGAGAAGTGTGCTTTAGTTAGGGATGATGGGGTAAATTTGGGTTTAGCACATTTAGGGTGGTCAGTGTCCTGGCATGGTGTTAGTGGGCTTAGGTGGGATGGGTTGTTACATGAATTTGAGAGGGCTAAACTGAAGGTGGGTTGTCCTTGTATATTAGTCATTCATTTAGGGGGTAATGACTTGGGCATTGTTCCTAAAAATCAATTGGTGGACATTATGCTGCGAGATTTGATGAGATTACAGGCATTGTACCCGGGTATGGAAATTGTGTGGTCAGAGTTGGTTCCGCGTTTGTGTTGAAGGGCTGCATATAGTCATAAGGCGATTGAAAGGGTTAGAAGGTGTGTTAATCAAAGGTTGGCTAGGCAATTAAGGATTTTTGGGATGCATACTATTGACCATAGAGATTTTGGGGGTGGAGAGGAGTCTTGGTACCAAACGGATGGAGTACACCTTAATGATGTTTGTCTGGATCTTTTTAATTTGCATCTGAAACTCTTTTTAGAAGATATGTTTGCAGCTGAGGTTTAGGAGGGGGAACAGCCTGGGATCAGGCTGGTGGCAGAGAAGAGCGACAGGATTGTCCTCTTCTGTTCCCCCTCTAAAGAAGGTGTATTGGTTTATGGTTTTGGTACAGTGTGAGGTGAGTAGGTACACTGCCTCTTTATGTGGGTGAGTAGGTACGCTGCCCCGGTGGAGAAGGTATCAAGGTGAGTTGGTACGCTGCCTTGAGGTAAAGTTCATCCAGGGTGAGTGGTGGCGCTGCCCGGAGATCATCGTTGCTGAAGAAGTTAATTAATGTTGGTTTTTGTGTACATAGTTCATTGTATAATACAGTTTAATAAATGTCGTTAAATGTCTTTTGTGTGTAGTGTGGTCATTTAAGGAGGGACGGGACAAATGCAGTTTGGAACAAACTAAGTTGTCTCGGTCCCTCGAGTAAGGGAGTATAGGGGTGTGGGGAGGGTATATTGATAGAAAGGAAGGTAAGGATTGCAGTTGGTTAGGATATTGGGTTTGTGGTGGGGAAAGGGTTAAGGAGAGAGGGAGATGTAAAAGGAAGTGAGGTAGGAGTAGGTGGGACTTCTGACAGTACTAAGGGTTTGGGATTAGAGGAAGTAGGCACATTTGGCATGAGTTGGTGGCCCTTCCACCCTCCTCTTTTATATATGGATGGAAGATGTGGGCAATTTGAGGCGGAGAAGAGGGACAGGATTGTCCTCTTCTGTTCCCCCTCTAAAGAAGGTATATTGGTTTATGGTTTTGGTATGGTGTAAGGTGATTAGGTACACTGCCTCTTTATGTGGGTGAGTAGGTACGCTGCCCCAGTGGAGAAGGTATCAAGGTGAGTTGCTACTCTGCCTTGAGGTATAGTTCATCCAGGGTGAGTGGTGATGCTGCCCGGAGATCATCGTTGCTGAAGAAGTTAATTAATGTTGGTTTTTGTGTACATAGTTCATTGTAAAATACAGTTTAATAAAGGTTGTCAAATGTCTTTTTGTGTGTAGTGTGGTCATTGGGATGGGATGGGATGGGACAATGCATGTGTGGACTGCAGAGTGTCCATTTTAGATGGGTATTTAATGAATGAGACACTGGTCACTTGACCAGTTTATACTATTCCAGTGCTGTGTCATTGTTTCTGCTGTGGTATCAAGTGTGGATTTTACTTAAATTCTTTAGTTTTAATACAGATTATTATCTCTATCAACTGCAAGTATCTAATCTTATGGACTAGCCAGTATTAATACAGGTTTTGTAGAACTTTGTGTATATTTTCTTAAAGTTCTGTTATTTTGACAAAGCACAAAATATATATATTTAATTTTTTCTAAATGGTATTGAGACACATCAGTATGGATGCCTGTAAGATATAAGAAATTGATGATTTAATAAAAAAAATCTTATGGAATCTAACTATTGTAGAACTTTACATCAAGAACACAAAACTGGTTTCTACTTCTATGTGTAGTAATTGTAAAAAATACAACAGTTTTCTTTAATCTCAGAAAATAAAAATATTGATAGTCTGACAAGTTGCACCTGCAAAATGGTACAGACATTTGAACTGTTACATAATATGTAACAACCTGGCATAAGGGCATTAGACATTGAAAGACATTACAGAGTTTTGAAAGCAATAAGTTGACTGGTAGCCTAGGAATACATATTGAAAAGAAAATTAAGATAATATTTTGTCACTGGTTTCTAAAGTCCCTGGACCTATATAAAGGGCAAAGAAATTAATCAATTTAAATAAGATAAAGAAGCCAAAGGTATGTGAAAGTGAGATGGACTTCAACTTAAATATTGATAATAGTTTACAAACTACTGGTAATAACATTGAAATAAGTGACTGTGAAATCTCTCAGAATGGCAACATGATTCATGAGATTTTGTTGCCTATACAGACTGCCATGACTGAACATTTAGAAAATTTGGACATAGTAGATTGTCCAACCAGTCTAAAAGACTTGATTATTAATGAAGATGCTATAGAACTTTGGTCTGCTACAAGTGCTTGCATGCTAGTAGCTAGCTACACACTCAAAGTTGTTGACTGTCACTTGCTAGAAAAAACAAATTCTTTCACTCGCATTAGCCTGATTTCCCATAACTACTTAGTCCTCCCAACACCTGACCCTATAAACTGTATTGACTTACGAGACCACTAACTCCAGCCCTTAAGCTCCTACTTTCTAAACCTAAGACTTCTTTCCATACCTTAACTCTAAAACTTACTCCTTAACCCTAAAACACTCTTTCCCAGTTCTCCCTAAACTGAAACTCCCTATACCTAAAATTTTCTTCCCACTCCCTAACCCTAAAACTCCTCTCCTTTTCCATAACCCTTAAACACCCTTCTGGGTCCTTTAACTTAAATACCTTTCCTGATGGCTGTTCTAGTGTACACTCTGACTCCCCACTACCTCCAATGGTTGCCACACTTACCTTGCTCCAACACAAATATTTGCATTTGAGGATTTGCAACTGCATATATGAGCTATCAGATGGTAGCGTATCTGGCTTCAAGACATTTAGCTTAATTGAGGTTGTAATTTCAAGATATTTAGCTATAGAACCTAAGAATGATAACATTAGGCATCTTGATTATCTTCTTAAAATGGACAATATGCTGAATGCTAGAAATGTACTTTGATTGGTGATTTAAATTAGCCAGATATTAACTATTGAACTCTAACCGCTAATATCACCTATGTTAATGTAGTTATTGACAGGCATTTATGTCATTGACTATTCCAATGTGTCTCATGTAACACTAGAGGGAAAAATATTAGACATAGTTGCCATTGATGCACCTAGATTAGTTCATAATGTTATTTTTAATTCACTGCTTGGTATTTCCTGTCATAATTCAGTCATGTTTGAACTTATAAATATTTCTAAATCCATAAATATAATTCATAAATACAATGATGGCATGATAAATAACCAAGATTTAAGGATTTCTTTAGATAATATTAACTGACAGGAGTCTAATTTATCTGGTAAAAATTAATATATTTATTTCATATTGGAAAGGCTATTAACCACCATTGTTGAAACTATCACTACTCTTAATTCACAACCCACAAATTACCTTTTTGATGAAACTCTGCTTTAATCAAACTAGACAAGAAAAATGAAAGAATTGTAATCTTTATAAAAAATTCCCAAATTGAATAAA
This sequence comes from Protopterus annectens, assembly GCF_019279795.1. NCBI lineage: Eukaryota > Metazoa > Chordata > Ceratodontiformes > Protopteridae > Protopterus > Protopterus annectens. The sequence goes on from NC_056730.1 coordinate 923,282,304, forward strand.
TAAATGCAAACTAAGATGCATATGTAAAGATTTGATACACAAAAATCAATAACAAGAAATCCAATTATGACAATAAATTAGCTGTAGATACAAAAAATAGGAAAAACTACTATAAGTGCATTAATTCTATAAGTCAAAACATCTGGTTAGACAATTTTTGGTTAGTGATGCATTAATCATGAATCCAAACATCAAAGCAAATGAATTAAATGAACAGTTTACACAAATCTGTACTGATGCCAATCAGCAATATCATTAAATTCAAAACTACTAATGGGGATGATTGTCCTCATATAACTCAATAATCTATAACTCCAGCTTTTTTAAGAACATAATCAAGACAGCATCTAATATCCCTGCTGAGCTACTATTAAGTATTGAAGGAAAATTGGGTCCAGTTCTATTTCACATTTTAATAAGATACTTCAAACTGGAATTTTGCCTAATTTATAGAAAAAAATCACATATTACAAAAAGAGTAAAACAAGTGACATGAGTAATTATAGAGCAATTAGTCTTATTTCTCAGTTTTAGGTAAATCCTTCAAAATATGTACCACAGATATGCTGGAAAATAAAGATAGAAGATCAACTCTTACAAACCTTATCAGATTTTATGAACAAATATCAGTGGCACTAGATCTAGGGTTAACTTCAAGCATTATATATCTAGACTTGGTGAAGCCTTTCAATTCCATACTGCACTTAGTGATAATTAAAGCAATACTTAATGGAGAATGAGAATTTAATCCATATCTGATAAGATGGATAACAGCATAGTTAAACAGAAGAATGTACTCAGTTACAGTGCAAAGCATTAACATCAAATTTATAAAAGTGACTTTGAAAGCTCCTCAGAGATTGGTTCTTATTTTATTTAACATTACCTTTGCCCCAGTGCTGTGAAACAAAAACTGTTTGATAAGTAAGTATACTGATGATTACAGAATTATTTTTGCAATAGTAAAAGTCATTCAGGTTCAAGTAAGGCAGATAATTTCTCCAGAACAAAGTCACTTGTATGAGAATGCCGTCTATTCAGACCCAAAAAGACATTCAATTCGAAAGTTACTGGATACAAAAGTCTATTCAGACCCCATGAAGAAAATGAAAAATATATTACTTCAGTCCTTTTGTAAGACTTATTATTATTATTTAACAAATACTTTATTGAAATGAAACAAGGTAAGCGCTTTTGCTGTAAAGCTTTTTCAAACCATGAATTCCATATACACATAGAAGCCAATATATATACACCCACATCTAAATTGAATCAAGAATTAATTGGTTCAATTATGCATTACAATGGGTTCAAGCTTTTAAAGAAATACATCTTATATAGGACAAAATGTTAAAATACACTGAAAATACTTATCAGTAATCAGTTGTAAAAGTAACTTATATATTAGAATACACTAAAAAATGCTTCTCAATGGTCAGTTGTAAAAGTGACTTATATAACTGTATGAAATAGATAAATAAATACATAAAGTATGTATGCTTGAAAAAATGTATGAAAAAATATGTGAAAAAATATATACATAAAAAAATATATATATATATATAAATACTAGAAAATAATGATAATAAATATATAAAATCTCTCCTAATTACATACATATAAGAATAATGCAACATTTCATATATGTGCAAGAGTCGTGAAAACATACTGAAAATGCATTTATGGAATGTATATAAATAAATAATGAATAAATAGGATCTATCCTTATTACATGTATATAAAAAATAATAAATAAATATAAAAAATATAACATTTCATATATATGCAAAAATAAATACATACTAAAATGCGCTTATACTTTAAAAGCATTAAAAGTTTTTTATATTATAACATAATATAACATAAAAAGTAATAAACTCTAAATAACCTAATATAATGAAATAATGAATACAAGAATAATATATAATGTCTATCTATTTAATAATCAATATTTAATGTTCCTTCCTTTCAAAGCTGGCTTCAATGGTATTTTTTCATTCAAGCCTGGTGGAATATGTGCTTGCATCTTAATGATCCAATCTGTTTCAATTTGTTCTGTTTTATTCCTGACATCCCCTCCTCTAATATTGGGTACATTTATTTGTATAGCCATGAACTTGAACTGATGTAATGGACCTTCTTGTAGTACATGTTTGGAAAGTGCATTAACTTCCGACTTAATTCTGATTTGATATATGTGCTCCCTAATTCTGTTTTTTAACTTTCTATCGTTTTTTCCGATATAAAAGGCAGTGCATACTGTGCACATTGCTAAATAGACTATATGTTCTGTGTCACAATTTGCCCTAATGTTAAAGATATGAATTTTAGAAGTATTAGGGTGCACAAACATATTTGTACTAAATATGTAAGAGCAGAAATTGCACTTATTGCAAGGTTCAGTTCCACATGAATTATGATTTATATCATTGTTTATATTGTTTGGGAAGCATAACAATCTGTGTAAATTTTTCTTATTTTTATATAAAAATTGCGGTTGCACACCTACCAATTTCCTAATCTCAGGGTTTACTGTTAATATTTCCCAGTGTCTGTGAATGACATCCTGGATTAATTTTATATCTTGGGTGTAGAATAAAGTTATTTTTTGTTCCTTTTAATTATTCGTTTATTCTATTCTTTTCTCCTTATAAACACTTTTTCCTTGTGCAGAGAATATGGGACATGCCTTATTGTCCCTGGTATGTTTTATGTCAATGAACCCTTTATTAATTTCCATCGGTCTATATTTCCGAGTCGTTAATCTTGTGTTTAAATCATTCAATTCTGTTTCAAAATTACTTTGTAAAGGATTTAATCTGGACACTCTTATTGCTTGTCCTTTAATAATATTAGAAAAGATGTGGTGTGGATGCATGCTGTCCCTATGTAGTAGGGTATTCTTATAGCATGATTTTCTATGTACACCTGTGTTCAATTTCCCATTATCCAGGTGGTGAATTGAAACATCTAAGAAAGCTATGTCATCCCTGGAATTAGTTGTTGCAAATTTTAAATATGAAGTTAATGAATTTATTTCAATAAAAAACTTTTGCAACTCATTCATGTTACCACTCCACAAGAAAAATAAATCATCAACAAAACGTCTGTAGAAACAGACGAATTTCTGATATGAATCTATGTGGAACAATTTCTCTTCCTCCCATGTTGCCATTACCAGGTTGGCGTAACTGTTGGCACAGGAGGTGCCCATAGCCACACCATCCTTCTGTAAGTATAATTGTTTGTCAAACAGAAAAATATTGGTTTCTAAAACTAATTCCAATAATAGACAAATATAGTCTATGTGTTATTTTGACATATCTGAGTGTCTATTTAAATATGACTTAATGCTCAATATTCCTGTTTCATTCGGAATATTAGTGAATAACGACTTAACATCCATAGTAACCATTATAAATGTAGAGTTTTCAGGAAACAATTCTGTTCCTTCATACAGTTCTATAAGGAATTGTTTCGAGTCCCTTAAAATAAATTTGTTTAACTCAACTAATGGTCTTAAGGTTTTTTCAATTAATATAGAAAGGGGTTCAGTGACCCATCCACGACCTGAGACAATAGGTCTCATAGGTGGATTGTACATATCTTTGTGTACCTTTGGTAGTCCCTGGATTATAGGTGTTACTGGATTCTCTACAAAAAGAAAATTATAAATTCCAGTGTCAATTATATCATGTTGATGTAACTCATCTAAGGTATTATATACATTAAGCACAGATTGTTGAGCCCTTAAAAATGATATGGGTTCATAAAAGTTTACATCATTCAACATTTCATGCATTTTTTGTTCATATGATGTCCTGTCCAGAATTACTATTGGACCTCCTTTATCTGCTGGCCTGATGGATATATTTCTATCATCTCTAAGGTTCCTCAGGGCCTTAGTTTGTTTTATTGTTAAATTATTTTTTATAAATTTAGAATGGTTGGTGCTTTTCAAAGTAAAAATTTCTTTCTCTACAATTTTACTAAAAGCATCTAGCAGGGGATGGAGGTTTGGAATATACGTACTTGGCTTTTTTAAGGGCTTCTCAGAGATACTTGATCTATTTTCCACAAACTGCATTTTTAATTGTACATTTCTTATAAACATCTCAATATCTAGAACTGTGTCTGTTACATTACTATGCTTAGAAGGAATAAAGGTTAAACCTTTATTTAATACCTCTAATTCAACTTTACTTAAAGGTCTGTGTGATAAATTTAAGACTAATTCATTTTCTCCCACATTTTCTTCAGCGTTGGCTCTTTCATTTGTGACCCTGAGGCTTTTCTCTTTTGTCTTCCTCTGCTCATTGAGCGATCTCTCCCTCTGCCATTTTTCTCGGCTATAGGGAAAGGGCTATATACTGCTTTATTTAAATTATTAGAGGGCAAGGCAGTTGTCTTACTGCGTACTACTGGTGTGTTAGAGTTGTCCCCTAAATTATGTATGTTTACCACATTGGGCTGGATGCTACTGTCAGAGGGTGCCATTCCTGGTAATATATTACTTGATGTGGGTACTTGGATGGCATCTGTATTAACTAAATCGATAACTAGAGTCTCACAGGATGTATTACTATTTACCCCTTCCACACTAGTAACAAGTTCATTACTTGGAATGATATTCAATGACTTCTCTGCTTGATTTCCAGATACAATGTTATGTGTATTTACATTGCTAGGTACATTTCTATTGACATTCCTACTAAAATTACTAGGTCTTTCTTGTACATTTCTAAAATCCCTAGGCCAAGTGAAGACTTGGCCATGCTGGAAATCATACAAGTCTCTGGATAATTTGTGTTTCTTATGTTCTAAAAGTCTTTTTTCATAAAGGCAAATACTGTCAGTTAAACGATCTAGTAATGGTTCTATAATCACATCATGAAACCCGTTATACAGTTCACATTGTCTTCTTTTGATACTTTCTTGCAGTTTTAGTTCTTCTGGTAGAAAAAATTAGTTCAATAATTTCATGTAATTTAAGCTCACCTCAATGTTCATCTGCTGCCAGCGATAAAGGAGCTCTGGGTATGCATTGCCTGTGGTAGGCATTTTGAGAATGCGAAGACCTCTTGGAACAATTTTCTTCTGTATACAGACTTCGAAATGGTACCTCTGCATTTGCAGTCGTTTTAGTTTGAGCAGTTCTGACTCCAAAGAAGTTAGCGTGTTGTTTATAAATTCATAGTCCATGCTTTCTAATGCTTCACCTTCGCTAGTTGTTGCTAGTTCTAATTCAAGCAATGGATTGACATCACAGGAGACACACTTCTGTAGGCGAGGATACGTAGTCTTTCTAATTAACGTATTAACAGGATTATATGGTAACTCTATATTACCTTCCGCTGACTCTGCCATGATTAAGCTGCGGTGTTCGAAGGAAAAGATAAAAATAAACCAGCAAGTAAAAATCACCACCGCTAGCAAAAACTCGAACCTGTACTGTGATAAAAGGATTCCAAACATGCAATAGTAAAAGTCATTCAGGTTCAAGTAAGGCAGAAAATTTCTCCAGAACAAAGTCACTTGTATGAGAATGCCGTCTATTCAGACCCAAAAAGACATTCAATTTGAAAGTTACTGGATAGAAAAGTCTATTCAGACCCCATGAAGAAAATGAAACATATATTACTTCAGTAATCCTCTTGTAAGTGGCACCCTCTGACAGTAGCATCCAGCCCAATGTGGTAAACATACATAATTTAGGGGACAACTCTAACACACCAGTAGTACGCAGTAAGACAACTGCCTTGCCCTCTAATAATTTAAATAAAGCAGTATATAGCCCTTTCCCTATAGCCGAGAAAAATGGCAGAGGGGGAGATCGCTCAATGAGCAGAGGAAGACAAAAGAGAAAAGCCTCAGGGTCACAAATGAAAGAGCCAACGCTGAAGAAAATGTGGGAGAAAATGAATTAGTCTTAAATTTATCACACAGACCTTTAAGTAAAGTTGAATTAGAGGTATTAAATAAAGGTTTAACCTTTATTCCTTCTAAGCATAGTAATGTAACAGACACAGTTCTAGATATTGAGATGTTTATAAGAAATGTACAATTAAAAATGCAGTTTGTGGAAAATAGATCAAGTATCTCTGAGAAGCCCTTAAAGAAGCCAAGTATGTATATTCCAAACCTCCATCCCCTGCTAGATGCTTTTAGTAAAATTGTAGAGAAAGAAATTTTTACTTTGAAAAGCACCAACCATTCTAAATTTATGAAAAATAATTTAACAATAAAACAAACTAAGGCCCTGAGGAACCTTAGAGATGATATAAATATATCCATCAGGCCAGCAGATAAAGGAGGTCCAATAGTAATTCTGGACAGGACATCATATGAACAAAAAATGCATGAAATGTTGAATGATGTAAACTTTTATGAACCCATATCATTTTTAAGGGCTCAACAATCTGTGCTTAATGTATATAATACCTTAGATGAGTTACATCAACATGATATAATTGACACTGGAATTTATAATTTTCTTTTTGTAGAGAATCCAGTAACACCTATAATCCAGGGACTACCAAAGGTACACAAAGATATGTACAATCCACCTATGAGACCTATTGTCTCAGGTCGTGGATGGGTCACTGAACCCCTTTCTATATTAATTGAAAAAACCTTAAGACCATTAGTTGAGTTAAACAAATTTATTTTAAGGGACTCGAAACAATTCCTTATAGAACTGTATGAAGGAACAGAATTGTTTCCTGAAAACTCTACATTTATAATGGTTACAATGGATGTTAAGTCATTATTCAGTAATATTCCGAATGAAACAGGAATATTGAGCATTAAGTCATATTTAAATAGACACTCAGATATGTCAGAACAACACATAGACTATATTTGTCTATTATTGGAATTAGTTTTAGAAACCAATATTTTTCTGTTTGACAAACAATTATACTTACAGAAGGATGGTGTGGCTATGGGCACCTCCTGTGCCAACAGCTATGCCAACCTGGTAATGGCAACATGGGAGGAAGAGAAATTGTTCCATTTAGATTCATATCAGAAATTCGTCTGTTTCTACAGATGTTTTGTTGACAATTTATTTTTCTTGTGGAGTGGTAACATGAATGAGTTGCAAAAGTTTTTTATTGAAATAAATTCATTAACTTCATATTTAAAATTTACAACAACTAATTCCAGGGATGACATAGCTTTCTTATATGTTTCAATTCACCACCTGGATAATGGGAAATTGAACACAGGTGTACATAGAAAATCATGCTATAAGAATACCCTACTACATAGGGACAGCATGCATCCACACCACATCTTTTCTAATATTATTAAAGGACAAGCAATAAGAGTGTCCAGATTAAATCCTTTACAAAGTAATTTTGAAACAGAATTGAATGATTTAAACACAAGATTAACGACTCGGAAATATAGACCGATGGAAATTAATAAAGGGTTCATTGACATAAAACATATCAGGGACAATAAGGCATGTCCCATATTCTCTGCACAAGGAAAAAGTGTTTATAAGGAGAAAAGAATAGAAGAAACGAATAATAAAAAGGAACAAAAAATAACTTTATTCTACACCCAAGATATAAAATTAATCCAGGATGTCATTCACAGACACTGGGAAATATTAACAGTAAACCCTGAGATTAGGAAATTGGTAGGTGAGCAACCGCAATTTTTATATAAAAATAAGAAAAATTTACACAGATTGTTATGCTTCCCAAACAACATAAACAATGATATAAATCATAATTCATGTGGAACTGAACCTTGCAATAAGTGCAATTTCTGCTCTTACATATTTAGTACAAATATGTTTGTGCACCCTAATACTTCTAAAATTCATATCTTTAACATTAGGGCAAATTGTGACACAGAACATATAGTCTATTTAGCAATGTGCACAGTATGCACTGCCTTTTATATCGGAAAAACCGATAGAAAGTTAAAAAACAGAATTAGGGAGCACATATATCAAATCAGAATTAAGTCGGAAGTTAATGCACTTTCCAAACATGTACTACAAGAAGGTCCATTACATCAGTTCAAGTTCATGGCTATACAAATAAATGTACCCAATATTAGAGGAGGGGATGTCAGGAATAAAACAGAACAAATTGAAACAGATTGGATCATTAAGATGCAAGCACATATTCCACCAGGCTTGAATGAAAAAATACCATTGAATCCAGCTTTGAAAGGAAGGAACATTAAATATTGATTATTAAATAGATAGACGTTATATATTATTCTTGTATTCATTATTTCATTATATTAGGTTATTTAGAGTTTATTGCTTTTTATGTTATATTATGTTATAATATAAAAAACTTTTAATGCTTTTAAAGTATAAGCGCATTTTAGTATGTATTTATTTTTGCATATATATGAAATGTTATATTTTTTATATTTATTTATTATTTTTTATATACATGTAATAAGGAGAGATCCTATTTATTCATTATTTATTTATATACATTCCATAAATGCATTTTCAGTATGTTTTCACGACTCTTGCACATATATGAAATGTTGCATTATTCTTATATGTATGTAATTAGGAGAGATTTTATATATTTATTATTATTATTTTCTAGTATATATATATATATATATATATATATATATATATATATATATATATATATATATATACATTTTTCATGTATATATTTTTTCACATATTTTTTCATACATTTTTTCAAGCATACATACTTTATGTATTTATTTATCTATTTCATACAGTTATATAAGTCACTTTTACAACTGACCATTGAGAAGCATTTTTTAGTGTATTCTAATATATAAGTTACTTTTACAACTGATTACTGATAAGTATTTTCAGTGTATTTTAACATTTTGTCCTATATAAGATGTATTTCTTTAAAAGCTTGAACCCATTGTAATGCATAATTGAACCAATTAATTCTTGATTCAATTTAGATGTGGGTGTATATATATTGGCTTCTATGTGTATATGGAATTCATGGTTTGAAAAAGCTTTACAGCGAAAGCGCTTACCTTGTTTCGTTTCAATAAAGTATTTGTTAAATAATAATAAGTCTTACAAGAGGATTACTGAAGTAATATATGTTTCATTTTCTTCATGGGGTCTGAATAGACTTTTGTATCCAGTAACTTTCGAATTGAATGTCTTTTTGGGTCTGAATAGACGGCATTCTCATACAAGTGACTTTGTTCTGGAGAAATTATCTGCCTTACTTGAACCTGAATGACTTTTACTATTGCATGTTTGGAATCCTTTTATCACAGTACAGGTTCGAGTTTTTGCTAGTGGTGGTGATTTTTACTTGCTGGTTTACAAAATTATTTTTCTTTTTTATCAATTTCTTGTGATGAGGACTTTGAATAAGTCAATATCTATATAACATAAATTAGTATGTGAGCCAAAACATCTGGTTTATGTTTCAGTATTGATAAATATAGTGTAATGTGATTTATTTTTTGAAACCAAAAATTAAGAATCCAAATGTTACAGTCAGATATACTAGATGAGGTTAACCAATATATAGATTTGGATATTATAGTATCATCAAATTTATCATTTAGTAAGCATGCAGGTATAATAAGCTGCAAGGCTATGAAACAAATGAGATTAATGTTAAAAATATGATTAAGGATGAAAATTTCCTGGTCAACTTATACATGATATATATAAGACAGATAGTAGAAATATGTACCACAGATATGCTGGAAAATGAAGATACAAAGTTAACTTGACTAGACATAAAAAACATGTATTTTGCATCTGTTGGTTGGACATCTTAAGTACATGGAAATGGTCCAAAGAAAAATAAAATATTATTAATAAGCAATCTTATATGTAAATATGTAAATAGTTTAAGTTGTTCACACTACAGTACTCATATATTGGAGGGAAATTGATCCTAGTTTATGGAACATTCTCTGATGCATTGTTATAGGCAATTTTTGACTTAGAACAATATAAAAGTACCTTAACCTACAGACATAGCAACCTTATGTTCCAGATGCAGTCAAATAAAATGAAACTTAGGTTTTCATATTTAACCCAAAGAAGTTCTGTTATATAGGAAAAATTACCAGACATCAACATAAGTCTGGAATGTTTAACTATTTATAAGAAACATCTTGATAACTGGGTTTGGTGCTCTTGCCTATGATTTTAGTTAAAACAAGCCAGTATTCTTCAATGGCCCAAATACCTGAATACTGTCTAAGAGCTTATGAATTTATGATTTAACATTGACTCTTAAACAAAAACATTTACACATACAAATTATCTATTTACAATATAATATGATATAGGGAATTAACTAGTGTTTTATTATCACTTATTACAAATATTAGCGTATGAGAAAGTCAGCATTCCTGCTTAATGATACTGCACCAAAAAGAACACAAGGCAATGTAAAAACGTAGTGGAGTATCAAAACACGGAGGAGCGAGCAATAATCCAAACAAGATGCAAATAGCTGAACGAAACACAATGGCAACTCTGGAGAGTACAAAAACTTTTAATAGAAATAAAAGATGAGCGCTTTCGCGTGGTCAATCCATTATTACAAATATTAACAATTGTATCAGTGGATTCATAATTTGAATCACAATCAGCATTATTAAATAAATCTACAACTTAGGTGTTTTTCTGTGTTAATGGCCTCTTCAAACTCAGCTTCCATTATGGAATAGCATACAGTCCATTTTTCACTAGGGGGCTGTTTTTGATATATAATAGCTATACATTCCATACTTTTAATTTTTGTAATAATCTTTTTTTTTTTGCCTTGACTATTTATGTTTTGTCTTTGGTTTTCCATGTTATAGTTAAGGCTTTCTTAACCATTATCACCACTGAAAATGGCAATACTTCCATCTATTTAATACATTATTTTACAGAAATTCAACAAGGACTTCTATATTCAAAACTTAAATTCTCTTACTAGTAAAAAAATTAGGATATTGTTCAGTTCATGTTTGTACTGGCATAAGTCCATACATTCCCAAAATATATGCTCGTACAAGAACCACTTTGTAAACTGTCATATATCCAGCATATGCCTTGTCTCTGTGTAATTCTTTTACAAGCCTTGCAGGCACACAAAAATATTTGTGAAGACATTCTGATGAAAAAAAATCAACATTTTCTAGATATCTAGGAAAAAGACATATTTCCCTCCACTGATCATCTGTAATAACTCTAATTGTTTTCTCTATACTATTTTGAATTTATACTGCACTATCTTCTCAAATTAATATTGTTTTATATGCTGTAATTATTAATCTTTCTCTGGTCTGCAATTTCTTTTCTGGCCTCAACTATAAAATCTACTATTTGTGGTTTAACCCAAATATTTCTGTATCTTCAACCCATCTTATTATCTCATCTGCTCCCAATTTTTTTGTCCTTTCTTTTACAATTGCTCATTACATTTTTCTCATTGTCTTTCTTATTACTGTATATAGCATTGCCTATTGGTGTTATTGTATTTTTTGAAAGCCTTACTTCCTTTAAAGTGAAGACATAATTAATAGTTTTAGTTCCATTTCTCTCTCTCTCTCTCTCTCTATATATATATATATATATATATATATGTGTGTGTGTGTGTGTGTGAGGCTGAACGTATTACTCTTTATATTATTTTCCTAAATCTGCCCAGATGCCCACTGGTAATCCAGTAGTGGCCTTGTTGGGCACTATGCTTATAATGCCCTTACATTTGGGCTTATATTCTGTCCTGAATAAAATATATTAACCTATGCTATGTATCCATATCTGTAATCCCAAATCACCCTGTTTCTTTGGCAGAATTAGTTTTACCCCATTACATTCTTTCTCTTTTCTTATTCCAAATAAACTCCTTAATTTCCTTTTTATTTGTATTCTTCCATGTCTGACCTCTAACTTGATACATCTAAGCCTAACTTGGATAAAAAACTAGTAGAACAAAAGCATCTTAATTGCTTGTATCTTATTTTCAATGCCCATAAATAACATTCTCCATATTCTTATTTTATTTATAATCTTCAGAGTAATTTCCTTCCCCATTTCTTTAGTTGCTTGCTGACCACACCACTTCAACCAGATTCCCAAATATCCCATCTCATCCCCCAAAAGGGAGAAATTATGTACCAAGTTAAGTTTTGGGGCATAATTCATTCTTTATTTTTGCTTCATTCACTTTGTTTCCTGTGATACTAATAAAATACTTGACTTTATCAAACATAATTTTTAAGTAATGATCTGGATTGGTAACATATGGTATTATATTGTTATCAAAATAAAGCTATTTTCTCCTTAATGTTTCTCCATTTATATTCAGTGATATTTAATTGCCATATGTCTTTGTCTAATGGCTCTAAATACAAAGCAATTTGTAATCATGAAAATGAACACTCTTGCCTAGTTTCTGTTGCAGGACTAATGCTTTAGATAGGTCACCACATCCTAGCTTGAGCTGAAATTAATATTAATGTTATCAATATTTGTTATTACTTAAAAGATCTTTTCATAAATTCCAACCTGACTTTGTGAAATGCCTTTTTGACATCCAAACCTATTAATATTAGTGTATTATTGTTTTCTAGTGCATCCGTTTTATTTTATTGCTGACCTGATTGTTGGAGTCTCCATTTATTGGATTTCCATTGACTGGCTTCACTGTAATATATTTTCACTGATATTGGTCTTATGAGGTTTTTTTATATTGGTCTGACTGTCCTCATAAAGACTAAAAAAGTGAAATATCTATATATAAATAAAATGTTGTGGGCATTCAAAAGTCATGTAGCTAAAACACTGGTATGTCCTTAAGGAGTCATTTGCTTATATCCCACAGACTCTTGCTTGGCTGGGTCTTTCTTACAGTTTTTACTGAATGATTTGTCAGTGTGGTATTTTTTAGCCTTTGATTTGGATGTTATTTGGGATATTTTATAGCCACGTTAAGGTTAAGGATATCAGGCTTGATATTAAGCTCTGTGTTTCTAAAGCATAAACAATCCATATATGCTATAGTAATGAGGTCAGGCAAAAAAGGCTAAAACATAGCACATCTGCATCTAACGGGGTTTGTCTTTATTAGCTTAAATGCACCAATAAAGACGTAAAAAATAAAAAAATAAAAATAAAAAGCCATGAGCATTCAGCAGCCATGTTGCTGAAACACTGTTATATTTTAAGGGGTCATGTGCATATATTCCAAGGGCTACTACTACAGGAGGTTTAAGGTATACACAGTGAGGACTATAGCTTGGCTTTATCTTTTTCGCAGTTTTTACTGAGTGGTTTAACATATTTAATTGTATAAAATATTATTTATGTTATGTTTTAAAAATGTGTGTGTGTGTGTGTGTGTGTGTGTGTGTGTGTGTGTGTGTGTGTGTGTGTGTATATATTTATATATATATACATGTCTGTGCAAGAATGTATGCATAATTTATTTATCATAGAGTTTTCTAAGATAGCAGTTTTTGTTTCTAATATACACAGATTAAACAGCCTATGTGAAAACAAGGAACAAAATGCTTTGGCATTTGTGATATTATCTTCTCATAGCTAAAACTCTTCATTTAACAAAAGGCAAAGTGTTGCTGCCTTGTTGCTATGACTTACAGGGCTTACACTGTTCATCACATTTAGGCAGATCCTTTTCTGAAGCTTCCTTGACAATAACAATTTGTATAGTGCAAAAGGAGTGCTCAGTGTGTGTATTTTGTCGAAATTGTCTAATACTATACAGGGTATACTTGCTTTCTTTATCTTCTTCCAGCTAGAAAATAATGGAAAGAGGCCCTTGATCCAGTTCAGCTCCCTTTAAACAAACAAACAAACAAATAAAACAATATCTATGCAGAATGGGAAAGCATCCCTGCTCCTCACTGCAGGTGCTTGTTTGGGGAAAACCTGTACACCACTAAATCAGCAACCTGTATCAAAAGAGCATGCTCCAAGACACACGCATTCACTATATATTCCAGAAACACTTTCACTGGTTTGAAGATTTTATGTTATGATGAAATAGTAATGTCCTGCATTCATGTTACAATAAGCTAAGTTCCAACTGATGATAAGGTGCTACCTCTAGCTTTTTTGTTGTAAAAGTACTTTTAAATCTCTTTATGAAAGCTAATAAATAATTGCAAATAATATAGAGTGCAGTGGATCTTTAATAATCACTGCTTTGTTGTTAACTAACAAGAATTATACAATGACTGCTGATTAGTATTCCAAAATGTGCACACTGATTGGCCAGCCCAACCAGCGTGCACATTGTAAATCTGACTTATACTAATGGAAAAAGGTCTGGTCGCCCAAACTTTTTCCATTAGTATAAGTCTTGATTTTTTTGTTTCTGTTAGGTAGCAACGGAGAACGGAAGAGCTCCGTTGCTGTAATCTCACTGTTATATATTTAACATAGCAAGATGTCTTAAAAAAAAGCAACGGAGATCTTCCTTTCTCCATTGCTTTTTTTAAAGATATCTCATTATGTTAAACGAGTTTAACATAGTGAGATAGCTTTAAAAAAGCAATGGCGATCTTCCCTTCTCCGTTGCTTCCTCAACACAGCTCTGATGTACTGCGTAAGCATACGCATGTGCAGTACATCAGAAAAAGCCCCAGGATAGTGGAAAACTGCTGAAGGTCACCATGCAGGTATTATACAAAGGCATTATTTAAGAAAAGTAAGTATTTTTTTTCTTAAATAATGCCATTGTATAATAGCAATAACCGATATCTGGGTGTGGGTAATGCTAGATTTACCCACGGTTGTCTCTGTTTGGCCACTCGGGCTGGCATTACCCACACCCATACGTGGGTTATTGCTAAAATGGAAACTACCAAATAATGCTTATATCATTTGACAGAAACAGAGAGATGAAAATAATGGCATAATACTTGACAAATTCATACACAGACAAGTGCACACATGCATGTGTATTCTGAGGCTGCTTTTCAGCTTTTGTGTAGACATTAGAGGACAAATCTGTTTGGGAAAGAAGGTAAGTAAACATTAGTCAAGTAATCTTCAATGGAGAAATAGCCTTTACTCTAACCCTAGACCATGAACACTTGCAGGCACATCCCTGCCCATAATGCCAAAACTTTCAGTACTGTAAAAGTTTTGATATAAATATATAGATATATAGATATATATATATATATATAGAGAGAGAGAGAGAGATTTTTAGAAGTAGTGCATTGAATTACAGTGAAGTTTTCATGCTTTCAAACAAGGTTAACGCTAAATGCACTAATAAAAACACCTTGATAAGACATTACAAATGATAAAATCTAACATATACAGAAAATCCACTTTTTCAAATTCATACCTCCAATATAGTAGCTGGCATCCAAGGCACCAAAAAAGAGCCATAGTAAAGGGCCAAATGGTGAGAGCTGCCAGGATGGTTAGCAAGGAGGAGGATTTCGTAAAAGAATTGAATTTTATGATTACTTTGTTTTTAAACAGAGGATATCCAAAGGAATTATATTCAGAATTATTCAAGGAGGTCAAATATAAAAGGGATACTGGTTTTTACATTCCCATTCTTAAAAGTGACGAGTCTAGTATTACATCTGTTAATTTAGGAAATCTAGGAAGACTAGATGAACATCCACTGTATTATATTTTAACTTACAATTTTGATTCTGAATATATAACAGGTATGGTTAACAAGAATTAGGGTATTTTGCAAATGGATAAAATTATAGTAGCAAAAATGGCCTTGGCACCTAAGTTTATATATAGGAAGGATACATCCTTAAAAGAGATTTTTGAAAGATGTTCTCTATCCCCAAGTCAATGTAATAGCAGGGTATTTGGCAATTTTAAATGTGGGAGATGTACCATTTGTGAACATATACTGACATCAGGCAGCATTCTAACTTTTAATCAACATCGTATTTATATCACAGGACACTTTGATTGTTATACCAAGAATGTTGTCTATTTGGCCAAGTATCAAGTATGCCCTGTTTTTTATGTGGGAAAAACTTGCAGGTAATTTAGAGAAAGGGTTAGAGAGCACTTATTAGACATAAAACATCTAAAATTAACCAATGCATTAGCCAGGCACATTTCCACTTGTTTAGACCATTCTTTTAAATTTTGTATACTGCAACAAATCAGGTATGATTCACAGGGTAGAACTTTAGAGGTGCACTTAGATTTATGTGAGCTTAGATGGCAACTTAGATTGGATGCACATTGTCATCCAGGGCTAAATGATTGTTGCACAATCAAGCCTGTTCTCAAGCTCAAACATATTTTGGGCTAATTTTTTGATGTATTTGATTGTATACGGAATGTAGTTTATCATTTTTGGTTCAAGTTATATGTATAAATAGTATCTATTGCTAATACTACATATATTTTAATTTTTACACATTTATACATATATTTTATATGATTGTGTTTGTCTTTTTAACTTATTTTCATTTTTATTGTTGTTAGATTAGATAATTGATTGGTTAATGACATGAGTGGGGTTGATGTTTAGCCTTATTTAAGTGAACTTCTTTAACTTTTATTCTGAAGAAGTCCACATAGGACGAAACCTAGGTTAATCGACTCTGTTGAGCTGTTGAGCTGCTGTGTTGAGCTGTTGTTTGTTTTTTACATTCGTGGTGTTCGCAATAAATTCCATTTTGGGTCCGACCTCGTTCTTCATTCCTTGGTGTTGAAAAACAAATGTAAACAGTGACAACATAACTGTTCTTCATCTGAACAGAAAAGTGAACATTTTGTATGCTGACAGGGCAAACATTCTTTCTTTCCTGTGACAGTTTAAGAAGTGGCAGTTAAAATTACTATGCAGCCCCAAGACAATTACAGCAGATTAATTCTATAAAATACTAGATTCACTTCAATGTTTTCAAGAGTTTTGTCAAATATTAGAGCCGCAACACATGTAAATCATACCCCAGGATTCAGCAAGCTCTGCACGGCGTGCAGGAATACTGCAGGAGCTGCTGGAGGCAATATGGCCACCGTGCGATCCAAGAATAAGCTGCCAGGACACGCACGAGAACTCCTGCACTATTCCTGCATGGACACAGCTCCTGTATGCAAATTACCCCATTTTCAGGTGAAAACCATGCAAATGAGGTGAATTTGTGATCCAGGAAGCTGGCAACTGGCTGTGCAGGACTAGTGTAGTCTGCAGAAATGTACTCGATTAGTAACCAAGTACATTTCTGCAAACTACAAAACGGAGCTATGACAGCTCCAAATAAAAGGTGTACATAAAGTGTAAAGCATGCCAATGGCCAAATATATGGCCATTGGCATGGAAAACTGTTGCAAAAAAAAAAAAACTAATTTTTTTTAGCCGATTATGGCTGTTTAAGCGTAGTGCAGCAGATGCAAATGGGATTGGGCCGAAAATAAAAAAAAATATTGAAATAAGCATTCTATCCAAAATCACAATTTTGCCATTATACTCAATGGCAGGCAGAAGACAACATGGCCAGTGAATAGTGGTTGCTAAGGGGGAAGGCTCAGTGTGGGACTTGTAACTAGGCATTAGCAGGCAATCCTATGCAAATGAGGGAAATTATACTGAATCCTAGATCCCCCATCATGGCTAGCCTGCACCCAACCGTGTCAGTGCAGGAAGACCATGGTGCAAGCCTAAGAGACAGCTGACATCACAGAGGGGTGTGTCAGGCATACTGTAAGCTTATTGGAGCCCTGTGGCTCGGGTTTGCCCTGAGCTTAGCAGAGCTTAGCAAGGGGGTTTGTCTGAGGCTGCCTAGCACTCTTTACATTGCCTAAATGGGTTTGCGCAAGGAAAAAAAAAAAAGTAAACCAGGAAATAGCAGCTCCGTGCACATCTGAGCACTGTGTTTGCATGGCACACCCCTGGGCTTAAACATGAAGGCAATGTGAAGGGAAAACAGCAGTAGGAAGGTAATCAAGGAGAACTAGCATAGCTGGCAGGTGAAATGTATCAGAATCAGCCAATTACAGAGGCAGCAGCCCAGCCCAGCCCAGCACACCACTATAAACTGTGCAAACACCTTTCCCTCTGTTTTTCCCACAAACTCTACACCACCGGTGTACACAAGTGGGGAAATGTTACCAAACAAAAGCAACAAAATAATAGGTGCTGCAGCAGCTATCATAAATCAACATGTGGAAGAGGCTAAGGATGGTGAGGATGAGAATACTGACGACCAACCCACAGTGAGGTGAAGGGTAAGAGTGTACAGACCCAGTGTAACCTACCAGGGGCTACATGAGCTGGAGATAGTGAAGCGCTATAGGGTGGACAGGGACCACCTACAGCAAACTGTTGAGCTGTGCCATCCATACCTCATACACAGAACCAACAGAGGGGAACCCATCCCAGTGGATACCAAGGTATTTATAGGGCTAAGAATACTAGCAACAGGTACCTTCCAAAGGCCAACCGGGGATATCATGGGGATCTCACAGGCATCAGCATCCAGTGTACTCCACCAGTCCCCGGATGCCATTTCAGCACATGCCGGTGAGCACGTATATATCCACAACAGCCATGAGGCATTGACCAGCAATATGCGTCTCTTCCACCAAATAGCAGAATACCCTGAGGTAGTGGGTGCTATAGACTGCACGCACATATGCATCAAAGCACAACCTGGAGAGTGGGGTAGGGTCTACATCAGCCATAAGGGCTTCCCCTCCATCAACTTCCAGGTCGTGTGTGATGCCCAGGACATTATAATGAATGTGTGTGCTGGCTGTCCTGGAAGCTATCACAACTCCCATATCTGGCATCTGATGCAGCTGTACCAGAGATTTGCCAATGGGGACATCCCTTACGGCCACTTGTGGGGGATGCTGGTTACGCACTGGAGCCATGGCTGATGACACTCATCAGAAATGCACACATACCCTAACAAGAACTCCATAATGAGGCACATGCACAGACCAGAATCATAATAGAGCATGTGTTTGGGATGTTCAAGTCATGGTCCCAGTGCCACACAGCCCCCCACCATTGCCAAGGCCTGTGCAGGCACAGAGAGACTCTGAGGAGGAACAACCTATGCCTGCCCCAGTAGGCAGAAGGAAGAGTGCCCAGTATGGCCAGGCCATGGCAAAGAGGCAACACATAGCACATACACTAGGAACCCAGGGAATGACACCTCTCTCTGACTCGCACATACAGTAAAAGGAATGCCAAACATGGCACTACCTGTGCTTAACCATTTATAGGGAGTGTACTATGTGCATCCAACATAGTCAGCCCTCCAACACCATCCTCAATACTGGCACAGCCACAAGATAAGTCACTCTTCCAATCAATTGCCAAATGGAGTAGTATGTTTTGTTACTTGTATCTGTGGTATGGATGTGAGCATGCAAGGTAATCGGTTGGCTGAATGAGATGTCAGCAGATGGTAGAGACAACTATAGTGGCAGCATGAGATCTGTAACAAATACTGGTGTCACCATAGTAGCCAGTACTAGACAGGGTGACAAAACTCACTGCAGGAAATGTGCTGGGCCACATGTGTGACCATAAGACACACACATGCCAGTCAGGGAGGCTCACATACCCAACAACAGTCTTAGCAAGCAGGACAGGTGTAGACAAACACAAACAAAGTCTGTGCTAAGACCTCTGATTGATGACTATGGAGAACACCCCCCAGACCTACACAGACAGACTACAACAGGTCAGGCAGTGGGATGTTAGTTCTGAAGGGTAAGAAGTCAGAAACTGAAATGTAGGTCAATCAAACCTAAGACCTGTAGTACACTGATATGCCTCTAGTCAGCATGATAGCTCAGAATACAGAATGAAATGGAGTACCTGAAATACCAGTACAGTCATAGCAAATGTGTACAACTGTCAGGTGTGATCCTCCAATCCTATGTAGAACTGTAGTAACAGTCAGGTGTGCCCCCCCAATCCTATGTAGAAATATAGTAACAGTCAGGTGTGCCCCCCAATCCTATGCAGAAATGTAGTAACAGTCAGGTGTGCCCCCCCCATCCTATGTAGAAATGTAGTAACATGTATGTGTAGGTATAATAACTGTGGAGCACAGATTACCTGAGCTGGCCAAGGTAGCAGGATAGATTGCAGCATGTGTACAATATGCAGGGCTGTGTGTGTTAGGTTGGTGTGTGTCGTATATTGTGTGACAGTGGTCAGTATGTATGCATGGTGAGGTTTGTCCTGGTGGCCACTGGCCAGTACAGCTGATGACAGGGCCGAGTTCTTACAACTGCAGTGCCAAAAGCAATGCTTGCCAGAAAAATGCATTCCAGCAGTAAGCCATAGAAAATGTTTGGAAGTAATATGTGTCACCATCTGAAAGATGGACATGGCATGATTGTGGGCCCAGGCATACAAGAAGTACACAGGGGGAAGTACCCCGGACAGACAGGGTATAATATGTAACTGTCAAATGGACACATCCTTGGAATTCTACATACAGGTTAGCAGCACATTATTTGGGCTTGTAGTAGGGAATACCGATGTTGTCTGGCCAAACACTGGCAGACCACAAAGGTCATAGGTATGAAGTATTGAGAAACAGCTGATGTCCCTGCACAAGCCAGCATAAGTGGAATGCTCCATGCATATCAGTGAGTCAGATGCAAGTATTGTCCATAGCACACATGCACCCAGCTCACCCCACCACCACCCACAGATACCTCTCCAGTCTTATCCCTGCTGTTGAGAATGGGTACAATATGACCCCCACCTCTGTATGGCAATAGCTAAAGAATGCAGCATGCCGAACAGGTATCCCATGCAGGTGTGTCCCTAGCTGTAAGCAGCACCCTGCCAGCATCCGCACCACTGGATCAATAATGACAGAAAGTATTGGCATGAACACTTTGCACACCTACCCTGTCACCGCAAAGGAATACAGTGTATTGGAGTCTGGGACTGTAGGAGTGACAGAATGCAACGGCCTGCTACAGCTGGCCTGCATCACTACCAAATGGCCTACAGTCCTCTGCCAAAGGCCTGTGTCTCACCCGTACTGCCAATGTATGTTATGTCATGGACTCCTAAATAGCAACATAACACAGTCCACAGAACCCAAATGCAAGGCCATGTGGACAAATCTCAGCCACATGTCCTACTGCATGAACTGTGGACCAACACCAAATTATTGCTGGGATGAGGTGATAACTATAGGGAACATATCAGATAATGTTTGCATAATGTTTGGAAAAGGATAAAATAATAGAGGGGGGTAGGAGCATGGGCGGCATGGAGTGTGTGAAGTCCATAACTCAGCCGTGAGCACATACTTTCCCTGGCTGCAAACACAAGAATGGGTGGCTACAAACCTGCTTGTAAACCACAATGTGAAGGGGTAATGTCCAGAATTATGACCCCTGCCTCTGGGTAACCTGTATGAATCTGTACAGCTGTGAGGTATGGCCACAGCAGGATATAGCCATACTGTCACGTTGATGGATGTACAAGCATGGGATCCTCAGCCACCACTGTACCAAGGTGCTGAACCATTTGCGCAGAACCAGCAGCAAGTGTCTGCAGCTTCCCCTCCAGAATGGCATGATTGTGCAAGAATATGTAGGCTGCTAACCACAATAATGGACACAGCTGAATTCACCCTGTGTTCCCCAGGACATCACTGCAAGCAAATATGTATACCTGACAGTACTTGATGACATAACACATCACAGTGTAAAACGGTACATATGTCTGAATATCTCTGCTAACACCAAGACCATGTAACAGAAGCAGCATAGACACAATTACCTACAGTAACCCACTATCCTTTGCCCATTTTGACCCCATATTGTCAACCTATCTACAGATATCCCGCAGAAATAGGTTGCTATCTGTAGGCGTAGAACACAAAAGTCTGCACTGGAGTATAATCTACCTGGAATGGATTTACACAGTCAATATAGAAGGTCATACTGGGCATGCTCCCACACTTAGAAAAATGAAGGCCATGTCAGACAACAAAATACTGAAAGGTCATACTGGGCATGCTCACACAGAGAAACAAAGCCTGTGTCTGAGAACAAAATACTGAAAAGTCATACTGGGCATGCTCCCATAGTTAAAGAAATGAAGCCCATGTCTGTCAACAACAGTGGACTATACATATCTGACAGTCACAGATGTTTGTGCACACACTCCTCAGTACACACCAGTCATGCTTTGCACACACATTGGATAGGAATACACACATATATCCAGGGACAACACACTATAATAGGCAAAAATACACATACATAGATGTGTGGAAGAGAGTGACAGTGACAAAGAGCCTCCCATCATGAGGCCTGTCCCACCCAGCACACATCCAGTTGGCTAAAACCAGATGATGTGCAAATGTCTATCACTGTAGACATTTGCCTCTGGTATCTCTCAGCACTATAGTGTCTATGGTCCTTGTGCTAACTGTGTAACATGACTGTACAAGTCAGTAGTCATGTAGCAGTTGTATTCACGTACATGTAGAATATAAACCTGTGTGTGCCGGAGTGTTGTGTGCCTGCCTCTAGATGAATGGGTTATGGCCCATGCACACACACTGCACTCCCCATTGCCCTACTATGGCAAGCCTGCTGATGTCTTCACCTTGAAATACACCTTTGGGGAAGTAATAGCCCAGTAATCTCTGTGGCGTGTCCTATAACTAAGTAAAGCTGTAGTGTAATGTAGGAATTCTAATCCCAGACATGGCAAGTGTGCATGTGTGTGTGTGTGTGTGTGTGTGTGTGTGTGTGTGTGTGTGTGTGTGTGTGTGTGTGTGTGTGTGTGTGTGTGTGTTTGTGTAGGGATCAATGCTTTTTTAGGCCAGTCACACTCACTACAATTTCAAATGCCCTACTTTGGCAGGGCTGCTGATGTCATTCACTTTGAAATACACCTTTGGGGAAGGAGTACCCCAGTAATCTCAGTGGTGCGTCCTATAGCTGTGTAATGCTGTAGTATGATGTACTAGTTAGGTAGGAGTTCTAATCCCAGATGTGTCAACTGTGTGTGTGTGTGTGTGTGTGTGTGTGTGTGTGTGTGTGTGTGTGTGTGTGTGTGTGTGTGTGTGTGTGTGTGTGTGTGTGTGTGTGTATTTGTCAGTGTATGGATCAATGATTTTTAGGCCAGTTACACTCACTAAAATTTCAAATGCCCAACTTTGGCAGGGCTGCTGATGTCATTCACTTTGAAATACACCTTTGGGGAAGGAGTAGCCCAGTAATCTCTGTGGTGTGTCCTATAACTGCATAATGCTGTAGTGTGATGCACCAGTTAGGTAGAAGTTCTAGTCCCAGACGTGACAACTGTATGTGTTTGTCTGTGTATGGATCAATGCTTTTTAGGCCAGTCACACTCACTACAATTTCAAATGCCCTACTTTGGCAGGGTTGCTGATGTCATTCACTTTAAAATCTACCTTTGGGGGAAGAGTATCCAATAATCTCTGTGGCATGTGATATACTAGTTACATAGGAGTTCTAATCCCAGACATGGCAAGTGTAAAGGTTTGTGTATTTGTTTGTCTGTGTAGGGATCCATGATTTTGAGGCAATTCACTGTCACTATAACTTCCATTGCCCTACTTTGGCAGGGCTGCTGATGTCATTCACTTTGAAATACACCTTTGGGAAAGGAGTAGCTCAGTAATCTCTGTGGCACATGCTATAACTGTGTCATACTGTAGTGTGATATGCTAGTTAGGCAGGAGTTCAAATCCTAGGCATGGCAAGTGTAAAGGTTTGTGTGTGTGTCTGTGTATGGATCCATGCTTTTGAGGCTATTCACTGTCACTACAACTTCCATTGCCCTACTTTGGCAAGCCTGCTGATGTCAGTCACTTTGAAATACACTTTTGGGGAAGGAGTAGCCCAGTAATCTCTATTGTGCGTCCTATAACTGCATAATGCTGTAGTGTGATATACTAGTTAGGTAGGAGTTCTATTCCCAGACATGGCAAGTGTAAATGTTTGTGTGTTTTTGTTTGTCTGTGTAAGGATCAATGCTTTTGAGGCCATTCACAGTTACTACAACATCCATTGCCCTACTTTGGCAGGGATGCTGTCATTCACTTTGAAATACACCTTTGGGGAAGAAGTAGCCTAGTAAGCTCCATGGTACATGCTATAACTGTATAATGCTGTAGTGTGATATACTAGTTAGGTAGGAGTTCTATTCCCAGACATGACATCTGTGAAACTCTGTGTGTAGGGAATCAATACTTTTCTGGCCATTCACAGTCACTACACACATCTAAAAATGGAGAACTTCGATAACTGTGCAGTAACAGAGACCTGATCCAAGGCTCCAGAGAGCACCCCTCTATTACCAGGTACAGCTCTCACCATACCTGTTGGCCACAAAACCATGACCAAAACAATAAAGGTGGAGGAGTGTCCATATTCACCGAGGTTATTCACACCATCATGCTACTTGCCCAACAGAATGTGTCTGAAATACCCCCGATGCAACTAACAGTAGGTTAGACTGCATTCCAAATTGTATAGCTTGCTACAGATCCCCACCATGCCCCATGATACCCACTATAGCATTTGAAACATACTGTGAAATATTATGATGCAAACAAACACCCTAATACTGGGTGACTTACACTACCCTGCCATTAAGTGGGAAAACTACTTGTGTACCAACACATGTGCCCAACAGTTCTTGGAAGTCATAATTCCTAATGCCCTGGATTAAGTAACCCATAGTCCCACCATGGGCTCAAAATACCCTAGACCTGGTCATTACTAATATGGGAAATCAATGCTCCACACCTATGGTCACCCCATCAGTGGTCAGGTCTGCTATGAGAAAATCACCCTTAACATCAACATCCCTCCCCCACACCCAGTAAGGAAACCTCCGTAACACACATCTCCAAAGCCAATGTCATGCTACACATGTCAGACATGACTAACGTCATGACACCCATGCAGATGTGAACTGAAAGGACGACTGCTGAATCATACATGAAGGTACTGTATGAGCACATCCACTCATGCATGGATCATGCCATCCAACATAGAACCAAGACGCTCCCCACCAAAAAAAGGAAGCCAATGTGGTGCCCCCCTGCCATAAACATACTGTACAATTAAAGGAGGAAACTGTTATAGAAACAGGGAATTTTCAGAATTCAAAATACTCCCTTAACAGCTACAGTAAGAAACAGAGATCCCTCATAACATCCACCAAAGCTAGCTACGAACATAATATAGCCAAATATGTCAAAGACAACTGCAAGCCATTCCACAGCTATGTGGGAAATCTAAATGGCAATGCTCAGAACTGCTCTGAGCTACAACAGGATGGTATTAAATATACTGCTCTCAGGGATATTGCCAATATCCTGGCAGATCGATTCAGTGCCAACTGCACCCCCCTCCCAACCCCCAAAGGGCCCATCTCAACATGGAAAGAGTGTCAGATTCTGGTATGACAACAGCTGCCATGGGACCAGTCAACATCCCCGGCAGCATACTACATGAGCTACAAACTGAACTGGCACCTCACCTATGTGACATGTATAATCATAGCCACACCTTAGGCTTTGTGCCCACTGTGTGGCGCACAGCTACAGTTATCCCAGTCCACAAGGGGGGATCCACCTTGGATCCTGGGAACTACAGCCCCAGCAGTATGACATGCCTGATCTGCAAGGCCATGGAATGTATTATCATGGAAATTAAAACAAAGACATTGGCAACCTGCAAACACTGGACCCTAACCAGGTTGGGTTTGTGAAGGGCCGATCATGTCATCTCAACCTGAATGACAAATGTGAATCCATCTCCAGAGCTGTGGAAGAGGGTAAGGTGGTTCACACATCCTATCCAGACCTTGCTAAGGCCTTTGACACCATCCCTCAGTCTGGAATCATAGATACATGTATCAAGCTGGCCATTAATCCCTGTGTCACCCAATGGGCTACCAAATGCTGTACTGACAGAACCCACATTGTAAATGTAGGGGACACCAACCCTAGCTCCAGACAAGCGACAGTTGGAGTACCTTAGGGTTCAGTCCTGGCACCGTCCTTGTTTGGATTCTATTGCTCTGAAGTACAGTCCAACAGTAAGGGACTCTGGCAAACAAAGGTCGCAGATGACTGCACACTGGGAGCCAATATTGAATCTCCACATGATGTGGATATTCTACAGAAGGGCCTTACAGAAAGACATGCTTGGTGCCTGAGACATGGCCTCAAGATCAATGCCAAGAAATATAGTTATCCCCTTTGGGAAGGGACATGTACCTGTAAAGTACCAAGTAGGTGGCAGTACACTAAACACCTAAAGTGTGATAACAGACTTAGGGGCACAGGTGGACAGTGGCCTCATCTTTGATAATCACATCACCACAACAGTCAGGAAACCCACCTATGTGGCACACCTCCCATTAAGGGCTTTATATCCAGGAAAAGGAAGCCATTGTCTCACTGTAGCCATCTCTCAGTAGACCCAGTACAGACTACAATGGCCCGATGTACCTCACAAGACATCTGCAACAACTAGAGAGGCTGCAGACATACCTCACAAAATGAATCACAGGCCTTAACCAGATGCCCTATGCTGACCATCTGAAAATCATCTAGTTATACTCTGTCACGTATTGTGTTGTCAGAGGCAATCTCTGCTTAACATACCATGCCATGTCAAACCCACAGCTGTTGGACATGCTACACTTAAAGAATTCCAAATCCTCACAACCACATGCTCCAGGGATCCAAATCTTGTCATCACAATGAACACTACATGCTAGAGGGATGTGTTCCTGACCCGGAGAGGCCCCAGACTGGAAGAGACTGCCCATACATGTCAAGCAGAGTGCCTCTTTGGCCCTTTTCAAAGGGAACCTGGACGACTGGATGGGAGATGGGAAACAGACCCCGGGGATCATGCCAGCTGCCCTGCTAGACAGGGGTCCAGGGAAGTAAATATTGTGGGAAGACATAGCCAGGGAATTGTCATGTCTAGGCATGTATAGGTCCTAGGGCCGATAGCCTAGTATCAACCTATGAACCTATGAACTACACTTTCCATTGCCCAACCTTGGCAAGGTTGCTGATGTCATTCACTTTGAAATACACCTTTGGGGAAGAAGTATCCCAGTAACCTCCATGGTGCATCCTATAACTGCGCAATGGTGTAGTGTGATGTACTAGTTAGGTAGGAGTTTTAATTCCAGATGTTGCAACTGTGTGTGTGTTTGTCTGTGTAGGGAGCAATGCTTTTTAGGCCAGTCACACATGCTACAATTTCAAATGCCCTACTTTGGCAGGGCTGCTGATGTTATTCACTTTGAAATACACCTTTGGGGAAGGAATAGCCCAGTAATCTCCATGGCACATCCTATAACTGTGTAATGTTGTAGTGTGATATACTAGTTAGGTAGGAGTTCTATTCCGAGACATGGCAAGTGTAGAAGTTTTTGTTTGTCTGTATGGGGAGCAATGCTTTTGAGGCCATTCACAGTCACGACAACCTCCATTGCCCTACTTTGGCAAACCTGCTGATATCATTCACTTTGAAATACATCTTTGGGGAAGAAGTTCATAGGTTCATAGGTAGGTACTAGGCTGTAGGCCCTAGGGCCTATATAAGCCTAGCCAAAAGGTACCCTGGCTTTCGCCACCCAAGAAAATTAGTTTCCTGTGCCACTGTTGAGCAGAGCCACAGAAGTGATCCCCAGGGTGAATTTCCTATCTCCCATCCAATCATCAAGATTTTTCTTGAAGAGTGCTAATAAGGAGCTTTGTTTTTATATAGATATGTAGTTTGTTCGAGAGTATGGGAAGTCTCTGGGACAGGAATCTATCCCTCCAGCATGTTCTGTTTATTGTGGTGGCAAGGTTTAGGTCCCTAGAGCATGTAGTTCGGAGGTATTGGGATTTCATTAAGTGGCCCAGTAATCTCTGTGGCATGTGCTATAACTGCATAATGCTGTAGTGTGATGTACTAGTTAGATAGGAGTTCTAATCCCAGACATGGTAACTGTGAGATTTTGTGTGTGCGTGTGTCTGTGTGTGTGTTTGTCATACGTATCCTGTGTGGAGGTAGCTGTGAGTGTGTAAAAACTGGACTCAGTGTGGTGCGGGTTTTGCAAATTTCTTATATGGTGGGCCCATTATATGTCACAATATTGCAAGGATAACAGATGTCAAACAGCAGAGAGGCTGGGGTAGACAATCCATACCCCTGCATGTGACATCAAGGCCTGGCAAACAATATAAGCAACCCTTGTATTACCAGGATAACACTCTCAACCCATGTCTCATACACAAACACACTCGGCTAGGCAACAACCACTGTGTTGGCAATTCCCTGCATATTGCCCACAGATAGTAACCATGGTGTAATTGCAGTGGACTACAGAGGGCGTGGCACCCTGTCCCATCCCTACAATAGGCACATAATTGCATACAGTGCTCCTTTGCTATGTTCCCCACTGGATGCCTGCAACAACTGTAGAGCCAGCAAATGTAACTCACAAAGGATATACCATGCCTTATACACATGCCCTGTATGGACAGATGCCACTGATATCAGGGAATACCTGTATCATGCTGTCAATGTAGGTGCAGGGTCAACCTGGTGTCCATTGCCAGTTCTCACCACATGAGGCCAGGAATGGCACATCTGATGATAATCTGTGTACACACCATGCCCCATGCACCCCAGGTACACTTCCACATGTCACAGAACATGCATGTGGAATGTGTGCACATCCCAGACACCGTCCATGTCATGGACTATAGAACACATACATGGCAAGCATTGCACAGCACTGGCCACCCACAATAGTAACCCAGATGACTGGATGGTGAATACAATACCCACCTGTATGGGCCAATCCAGACACTACACCCCTGACCCACACAGCAGACCATTGTCATGTGGCCTTATGCCAAGGAATACCCTTTACCAAGCCTTATACAGCCTTCTGGCATAGTCAACCACTACCCACCTCTGAAGCAATGCACCCATGCATGTCAGTACTGGCAACCTGTGTTTGTGTGTGTGTGGAGTATAATGAACTGGACACCATTCACACTCACTACACCTCCCATTGGCCTACTGAAGCATGCCTTCTGATGTCAGACACCCTGGCATACCCTTTGCCCATATATCATCCTGATAACATCTGTGGTGCATGTGATACCTGCGTTTTACTGTATTGTGGCAAACAAGATAGTTAGGAAGTCTAATCCTGACCCTGCCAATTGTGATAATGTGTGTGAGTCCCTGAGAGAGTGGGCTGTATTGACCTTGACACCTGTTCATGTGGACAGGCATGTGTACTACACCTAACTTATCCCTCCTTTATCATTGCTGCAAATGTCACTAACCATCAAATATACCTTTGGACAGATCCCCAACATATAAGCTCTGTGCCGTATACAATAAAGGCATAGACATGTGATACCAATACATAGTCAGGCAGGGGTTTGAAACCTCATACTGGTAAGCGTGTGACACAAATATGCTTAGGTTTTACTCTCCCGTCCCCTACCTGTCTTACTTTGTCTCTGTCTGTCTCACTCCCTCTCTTGTGAATTTGGAGAAGTACACCTGCTTTTCTTAGGCAGCAGCTTGTGTTTTGTAAGGGATGCTCATAATCTGCCGATGGTCTCTGCACAAATTGCAGTCCCCCACTAGCTGATTGCATGTGGGACAGCTGTGGCAACATTCCCATAACCAATTACATGGAAACACACTCCTATAACTAGGAACACCATGTGGGTGTTAGCCCTTTTCATTCACTGTGAGCAGGACTTCATGTCAGTGTTTGGCAAACAGCATCACCGATGGTAGTGGGATATACCTCTAACAACATACACTGTGGAGACAGGCCAACAAACAGGAGGGGGATGTTCCAGACATGACTACAGAATATAAGCGTTGCTCTTCTACATTTGGAGTAATGTTAGTTTAACACGGTTTGTATGGATATGGCTGGTCTACATGATTTAATACCTGTCATGGCAGTGTTATATGTTTGAGAAAACACCCACCTGTATGGTTATCTGCAGACTGGCCAGTGTTTGGAGTCGTATGTGTCTTGTGTTACTCACAGTTCACTTATCTTAGAACTGCAGAAGCACAGTCTGAGGATTGCAGTTAGTACATGGTGACAACCATGAGAGTTACTGACTTCATATCCCTCATAAGACATATGTCACAACAAACCCTGTTACATCAGTAAATGTATGAGTTTATCACAGCAACATGTCAATACTGACCCTGTGTTTGTGCCTCCAGCCACAACTCTGTCAACCTTTGTACATATGTTATGCAGTAAGAGGTGCATATGTTCTGTACACCATTATGTATTGGCATCATACCTGATAACAAGCCAGTCTGATTTCAGACTGCTAGATATGTTATGTATAGTAGGGGTTATTTATGAGGATATAATCTGGGCATTATGTGGTTGTGTGTACAGTAGTGGGGTCTGTGTACTTATGGTGATTGTCAACAGTATGTGTATTGCGAATACGTACCTTGGCCTGTGTACAGACTGTGGTAGATGTCATTGTTCTTGGTCTTGTTCTATCTGATGTTTCATGCTGCTCCAGTGTATGGTACCCTATCGGCTCACATGTTTGTAGGACCAAACACACACGTGTCCCATACCACAGACAGACATTGGACCACACTGTGTCATGACCCAGTATATGTAGGGTTAGGGTGTGAGTGCACATATGAGGATGGTGTTGATCAGACAGTCCATATCCTGTAATATTAAGCTTGCATAACATATGTGGCTGTGGCTGTGTTCACACTGGTTGTGGGTATGCACTTTCACACAGGTGTCTGTTACTCTGTGCTGTGACATGCCTGTAGAGCCTGCTATATTTGCAGGTACATGTGTATTCCCTCATATGAGATGTAGGCCAGTGTTGTGGCAGTCTGCCTGTAGTTTGCACAATGCTTTGTTACATACCTAGCAGCATAGTGTAATTACCCAGTGTGATGTTATGTCCATATATTTACAAGATGTACTGCTGCCGGGCCACCATAACTGTTGTGTATTTCTGACAAAGCTGTGGGATGTTGTACAGATGTGTGTCACTAACTACTGAGTAGTATGTGGCCATGTGATCTCTGCACCACCAGTTATTATGTGTCAGGACAGACAGGAGTGTGTGAATGCATAAACTGTGTGGGCATTTGTAGTCCAGTATTTACATGATATACCCATGTACATGGCTGTTGACATCCACATTGTCAGGCTTGGTCCACGTCTCATACTAAGGGGATCTGTGTATACCTCTAGACTGACCAGAGTGTGGCAGATTCTCCACATATATTGGTCATATCTCTGCTGTAGTCCACAGGATCATTACTGTGCTATCAGTGGTATTGTACTATGATGTCCTTAGGATGTCTGTCAGTAACTGTTGGTGTACATGTCAATAGCAGATGTGACCTCCAACATACAACATATCTGTTAAGATAACCCCTGTTACAGTAGCAACAGTCTACATATATACCTGCTATACATACATGACATCCCCTTGCACTAAGAGGTTGAGACTATTGGTGCTGAGGTATGACTCCATTCCATGTTCTGGACATATGGTAAACATGTATGTGTATACATATATATATATATATATATATATACATATATATATATATATATATATATATATATATATACATATATATATATATATATATATATATATATATATAAATATATGCACATCTATATATGTTTACACATATACAGATATATGGCTATATATGCACATATAGTTATAGATATCTACATATATATTGACCTAAATAGATATATATGTACATATATGATGTGCATACATATATATATATATATATATATATATATATATATATATATATATATATACACAGAGAAATCTATAAATAGCCATATATATGATGCACTATACAGATGTGTATAAATACATTTATATATGGATATATATGTGTATGTACATATAGACATATATCTATATATGTATATATCCATATCCTTGTCATGTGTAAATATTACTGTTGTGTATACCTTTCCAGATGTATCACACCGTATGTGTCTGATATGTGAATATTTAGATATAACAACATATGTGATGCAACAGTAATATCACTAATAAGTACTATACAGTTGTAAAAGTCACAGCAATTGTTCAATGCTATTCAATATGTCTACTGACAGATGTATTGGAAAAACAACACCTGTCTTCACAGCTGTCATGGTGTAGTGGTTAGCTGTTGTGACTGTAATGTACAGGGTCCTGGGTTCAAATCCTGCAAGGGCTGTTTATTTTGTTGCTGGGCAGGACAAGGGCTGTTGGATACAGAGTGGTTAAGGCAATTTTGAGCAGCTTTATGTGTGTTTGCACGGGCTTGCAGCTAAGCGGTGCTAAGGTACGGTTAAATGTATGGGCGCTTACACCGTGTAGGCTTTGCTTACCAGTGCGAAAATTTGCTTAGCTGTTATATTGCAGTAATGGTGACACCTGCTAGGCATGACTCACCCCTGGTAACCTGTGCTCACATCCCTGTCTGATAACATAGCAGGGTAATGACATCTGTAATAGGTGTATATAATGCCATGTACATAACATGCATCTATGTGTAGTCATTACAGTAGCAAGGAGTATGAGTATCCTGTTTGGGACACTTGAGTATATATGACCTGCACAACACTCTTATCCATGTAAATGTGTTACATACAAGGGTAGTATCCCAGGTTACGTGCAGTCACACTGGCATGTAGTGTATCATGATGTTACTACTGTTGGCAGTGCTTTCCCAAGCAAGAGTAGATCGCTAATTGCAGTACTGGCAACAAACACCCCTGCATGCATAGATGGACTCTGAGTCCTCACTGTCGTGTTCCCGGTGTGTGAGCTGTGTCACATATATTTCCTACTGGATAATGATCTGACATGTGGAAATTAACTGTACACTACTGTCTGTATACCACATGTCAGTGAGGGCTGCCATTATGTAATAATGGCATACCTATCGGTGTCAGACGTCTATCTGTCAATACATTCATCCTACTGCATAGCAAGTTGGCGAGTTGATGTCTTTCAGTCCCTGTACAGATGTGCAGATGTCAGGTATCCAGCTTGGATACATACAGGCAACCTGTGCTTGACTGACACTAACATGTCTGCCCAGCTGTGTTATAACTGGCACAGATAGGACACAACACCCTATACGCACCACATGCCATGGATACCTCCACTACACTACCACAGTCAGCAGAACATGCTTGGGTATAGGTCTCCAAGACAGACACTAACCATGTTATGTAATACATGTTGCATACATGTCAACTGGAGCACCTCACCTGCCATTTCCAGGAGGCCCCCAGAGGATTGGCTGATGCATGTCACCCTCACCCTGAGGGTCACCACAGTGGTGTCTGTAGATAGATTGCCTGCTGGCACATGGCAGGTGGCATGATATGACTGTACACACATCCCCTTCCCTTCCCATCTCTCCATGGACAATAGCTAGGTACACACCTACGAACACCTGCAACAATGCACCCCAGTACTGACAAATGTGTATGTGTGCATTACTGAGGATATCTGTGTCTGTGTGTTAGTACACCTGTAGTTGGGAATACCCTGAAGCCCTTCACACCCACCACAACACCCATTGCCATAGTTAGATGTGGCTGCTGCTGTACTGGACATTACATGTACCTTGTTATGCTCCTCTCCCTAAGGGTTACCTGGGCCTTGCAGTACCAGCACAACACTGTTGTACAAATGGGTTGATAGGCATGGGATACACACTGAGTTCTGGCAAGTGTGTGTATATGTGTGCATGTGTGTATATATGTAGGGTACAGCATTCCAAGACCACATACTCCTATTACAATACACATTGCCACACAGTATTAGGGACAGTGATGTTGCTGCCCATAGGAGAGGCATGATAATGCATCACCCTACTATGCCTGTGACGTGTGCATTAGATTCATATCCCTGTAGTAGCAGTCTTGGGATGGACAAGAGGTTGTATTGCAGTCCTGGTTAATGTGTGATGGTGGGCATGTCAGAGTGTCATCATGGGTTCCAGTGCGTACAATATCCACAGTGGGGTGTGGGTACTGGGTATACTGTCATTACACCATGGTACCCCTGGTACATGTCCCATGTGCACTGTATGGTGACCACTGTCACCATCAGGTGACTGATAACACTATCCAGCCCATTTATACATGTGCTGTGTGCAGCCTACCTGTAACACATTGGACACACTGACAAGTTAGTTAGCACTGA